>NW_027203052.1:0-114245 GCF_024711535.1 Dipodomys merriami | reverse complement strand
CCCAGGCCAGGAAGAAAAAATGGGATGAATTGCAAACCAAGGAGCTAATTTTTTTTTTTTTTTAATTGCGGGCTATTGGAGAAGCCATAGTCTCAACCGGCAACATAGGCCTACATTTCCAATACCAGTCATATCTCTTCCGGATGGTGAGAGATCCTAAGAGATTCATTCCCATCCACAGGAATAACAATGGAATTTTATCAATGTCACAGTTGAATGAGATTCTCATGAATGATACTTGTACTCAATTAGACATCATGACTTTAGTTGGATGATTGCTTTTATTTAATATCTTATGAAGCATTAAAAGAATATTATTTCTCACAGGGACACAATAATTTCAGGACACTGATTTACTTAATAGTTTATTAAAGATGAAAATAATAACAATTACATGGAAGCATGATAAATACCCAAGAATTTGTAGGAATATAGTCTATATAAGTGAACAATGGATAGACATATCTGGCATGCTATAAAGATATATAATTATAAGCATACTACAATCTGAGTGTCAATCTGTTCTTATTTTGTCAACCCCTTGTGTTTGATCTCAGATCTTGGGAACTGCCTATCAACTCAATTTGCCCAAGATGGCATGAATTTGGCCCTGTAGGCCATGAGTTCAGATGCCAGCATGCCCAAATAATGAATCATCGAGTAAGAAAATGATAGTGACACGTTTTCCTTTTCTGTGAAAGTCCTGGGTGTAAAGTATGAGTGGAATACATATGCAGACCTATATCCTACTTAATCAATGTTCTATGTGCTATATTAGATGAATAAACAGTCAATAAATGTTGATTCTTCGTCAGCCCCACGAAAGAGGGATGGGGTCTGAGGAAAGGTAAGTGGGCCACTCGCCCATTTCCCAGCTTCCCTTAGCCTGGGAGACATTCAGACACAGCAGGGAGTCAAGTCAAGCAAGAACTCGTTTATGAGTACATTTCTTATCAAGCATTGTTACCTCCTCCTATGTTTCCCCTAATGATCCCTTCCACCTCACCCTCCCAACCCTCCCCCCAACCCCCAGCCAAAATTGTAAATTTAGATTTTCTACATAATATCTTGTACATCTCGTTTCAATGGGTTCACCTGTATCCCTATTTAAACAATTTGTTTTACCCTTCCCCTCCACAAATTTTACCAACATCAAATACAGTGAAAACAGGGTTGAGATTTTTTTTTAATATTGTAGAAGGAGCATCTATACAATGCTGGGAATTGGAATTACACAAAATATGCAACATGGCTAGGCATTGGTGGTTCAAGGATGTAATTGAAGCTAGTTAGGCTGAGATCTGAAGATCACAGTTCAAATCCAGCCTGAGTAGTAAAGTTTACTAGATTCTTATCTCTAATTAACAACCAGGGCAAGTGGAGTTCCAGTGCAGGTTGTATTTCGAGCACTGGCCTAGAACACAAAAGCACACCATCCAGGCCCTGAGTTTAAGCCCTGGGATCAACAGAAACTAAAACATAAAATACAACATGGAGTTAGATATTTTATAATGAAGCACAATTTAATATACTGTACATTGTTAGAAAGACTAGACTTCTGTTTTAGCTTTATAACCTACCATAATAAGTGATATTGTCTATTTATTACACAGAAAGGCTTACTCAGATTTACAAGTTTGAAGGTTTCCGTGGATGTGCAGTTGGTTTTATGTGACAGGACAATGTCAAGGTGGGGAGTATGTCAAAGAGAAAAGTTTTTGACCTAGAATAATTAAAATATAAAAGAAGAAAGTAGATGACAGTCTATGTTCTCATAGGTTTCACGCCAAAGAACTTATTCTCCAGAACTAATCAGGCATTCTCCACAATGCAAGAGGAAATATAAAGCCATTTTTCTTTAACACATAGGCCTTTCTGGGGCATTCTAAATTCAAATGGCAACATCTTCACCAATGATAATGACTTGTCCAGGGGTGGAAGCAACTAGATAATTCTGTACATTATAATCACATCTCAGCAGACTAAATATTTTATAGAATTCCTATTAAAATATTTTCTTGCAGACGGAGGGGGGCTTTATACTACAAATGTGTTTATCTGTCTGTTACTATGTGTGTATATGTGTGTTTGAATAAACTAAAATAACAATGTAGCAGATAAAAGTATTAGTATGGCCTTTCGTTTTTCTTCTCATACCATGGAAGTCTGCCACAATTCCCAGTCAATTCCTATCCAAGATTCAAATATTAATGGTGTCCCAAAAGTTTTGCATGCCAACCCAACTATATCCACTTCATTTAAGATAGCCATGGTATAGGAAAATTTAAGACTTCCAATTACATTGTCACCAAGGGAACAACATACAATATTCTTTAAAAATACCTAGATTGTAGAACACTTTAGCAAGAAAATTGAAGGAATATGCTTTATAGGATTTAATTTAGATATTTAGTCACCTAAATGGATGTTCTATATCCACAACTCAGAGCACTATTAAACTACACAATTGCAAAACTCAACTATTACTATCTTCCATGAAGACAGTCCTTGCTGAAAACAAACCATAGGTGGTAAACAAATTAACATATATGCCATTGTCAAATGCTGCTGTTTTAAAGCATGGAAGTGACAGAGCAATTAATGCCGGTGAACAGCTGGTACTAAGGAGTATGTAAAGTGATTACTTTGTACCCTAATTGGAAAAATCCACAGATGTTTTGGGTTGTGCTTCATCGTTGGCATTTGTGAGATACATTTTGGAAAGCACAATGAATGAACGCATGCTGTTTTGTAAAATTGAGCTGCCTGACACACCAGGGGAGGAAAACTTATTGAAATGTTTCAAATGAGAAGACAGACAATAGGATGGGTAAGATTTGATATGCAGGTTTAAATACAGACTGAAGCAAACCAAAAATGGGAAATTTTTCCTTAACAAATGCTTTCTTGGTATATTGTGCTACACACTACAATGATGACATGATCATATCTTTGGAAAAGTAAGGGAAAAACACTGTCACCTATTGAATTTCTTTGTAAAGTGAATCATAAATAACAAGGATGAAAAAATTTAAATGGGTTTATATTATCCAGAATTATTTAAATTTTTGATTAAAAGTTAAAACAAACTGCTAGAATAATAGTCTATCATAATTTACAGAGTAACTTTCTGGCATATATTTTTTTTTTGTTCCTCTTTGGGGGGGGTATGTAAATATTTTTTTTCAAAAAGGCAACTTGGTCTTAACCATTAACCACAAATTTTATGCTGTCATAGTATCAGAGAGGTTTTTTTTTATTAATTTAAGACAATAGTAGGCTCATTTAATAACAACACAAAATATAAAAAACAATGACATTTTTGCTGAACAACCAGTCATAAAAAATTATGAAATAATAAAGTAAAACTCCACGTCAATTTTTTTGTTGGTCGTGGGGCTTGGGTATTGGGCACTGTCCCTTAGCTATTCAGCTCAAGGCTACCACTGTACCACTTGAGCCACAGTGCCATTCCTGCCTTTTAGGTGGTTTATTAGAGATAAGAGTTTCACAGAATTTTCTGCCCAGGCTGGCTTTCAATCGCTATTCTCAGATCTCAGACTCCTGATTAGCAAGGATTATATGCATGAGCCACCAAAGTCCAGATTCAAGACAATTTTTAGAAAGCAAGCTAATTGAAACATCTGGCTTTTTCCAATAACAATCTTATTTTTTCATCATTAGTTTATAACTATAAGTTATTTATAGATGTAACTGGGATTTTTAATTGATTCAAATATAATTTTTACTATTACTCAGTATCTCACAAAAATCCACTATCATTGACTTTGCACAAAGTCAATTATTACATACTATCTTACACACTATTTTTTTTATTATTACATTCTATATTGCATATAGTGTGGAGTGAAAATTGTTTGGGCCATTTGACATAAATTACTAGGTGCTATTTTCACATTATAAATTCACATCTGTGGTTTTAAACTAAGGGAAAAAAGATTTTAGAGTTAAAAACAAATATGAATGTGTAATGTGTCGCAATCCAAAAATTCTGAGTTCATACAGAAAAAAATTAGTTTCTTTTCACTAAAGTCATTGAAGTAATACCATTGGAAATGGTGAGGCAAAAGAAGGCAGAATTCAACTCACTTCAAACAATGTCTCTATTACTTTGCTACCCCCTCCACTAAGACCTGTCAATTCCCAGCTGTCATAAAAATTCAAAGGTCTGTCAGAGAATTCTATTTGGAAAAGTTCTAAATCACTCATTTTTTGTACTTTCTGTTATATGAAACAAAATGTAGACACAAAACAATTGAAATAACATGTACATATATTTTGAAGTCACCTGACCTCGGAACGTACTCTTGTGAGAGAGGCTGCATGGCAACAACTGCTGCACATGTGGCTTATGAGAATGCTTATGAGGACTGTAGAAGAGCCCTATTGCTATTAAAGAATCTGAGGATGTGAATACATATTTAAGGGCCTGCGAAGACATTACATCTGAATCCAGGTGTATGCAGGTGTTTGCTGAAACTATGGCCTCTCTCTGGCATGCTTTGCAAAGAAAACCCTCTAATCTAAAGTGTTTTGGATGTGGTCAAATGGGACATATAAAGAAACATTGTAAAAAGGCTACAGATGCTAACAAGAGAGGACCGGGAATTTGCACTAAATGTAAAAAATGTGAAGCACTGGGCAAGGGAGTGTAGATCAAAAATAGACAATAAAGGAATTCCTATAAAAGATGCTTACCCTATGCAGGGAAACTCTCCATTGGGCCAGCCCAGGGGCCCAGGATTAATAACCGAGGGCAGCCAACCATCTTTTCCCTCGTCCCTGCCACAGCCCACAGCGCCACAGTGGACATACCAGCCTTAGAAGATTTTATTTTAAAAGGTGGTGATAAGCCACAAAAAATTCCTACCGGAATTTAGGGGCCTTTACCTGAGGGAACATTTGTCCTATTGACTGGTAGACCCAGTCATAATGCAAATGGAGTTTTAGTATATTTAGGAATTATTGATGCTGACTATATTGGGGAAATAAAAATTTTAATGTCAGCTGCTGCAGATATTTCCTTTAAAAAGGGAGAAGGAATTGCTCAAATTTTGTTATTACCATATATATCTATTGGAAACTCATTTAAACAGCGCATTGGGGGATTTGGAAGTATTAACCAACAAAATGTGTTTTGGACTACTCATATTACTAAAACGCAGCCTAAGATTAAAATTAATATTCAGGGAAAGATATTGACAGGACTAGTAGATACTGGCTCAGATATTACAATTGTTAACATTCATGAATGACCTAATCATTTAGTATATAAAATAATTCCCTGTAATATTAAAGGAGTTAGCAATAGTCCTGTAAATTTTATGGGACAAGCAGTGTCATATATTGCTATAACCTCAGAAGACGGACAGACAGCTGTCCTTAAACCTTATATTATGGAAGTTCCAGTTAACATAATTGGTTGAGATGTACTGGAAAAATGGGGAGCTCATATTCAATTTTAACATTTTTAGATGGAGTCCATAAAGATATTATGGAAATCTGAGGAACCTCTTTGGATTGAACAATGGTCTTTATCAAAAGAAAAATTAGAAGCAGCTCACCAATTAGTTGAAGAACAATTAAACAAAGGACATATTGAGCCAACTATGTCACCATGGAAGTCTCCAATATTTGTTATTAAAAAGAAGTCAGGGAAATGGAGATTGCTGACTGATTTATGAGAAATTAATGCATCCATGTACCCTATGGGGGCTTTACAACCTGGTATATGGTCGCCTGTCATGCTTCTTAAAATTGGCCAATAATAGTAATAGATTTACACGATTGCTTTTTTACCATTCCTGTACATGTAAAAGATTGTAAAAGATTTGCCTTTTCTTTACCACAAATAAATCATCAAGCCTATCATCAGCACTTCCAATGGAAGGTGTTGCCCCAAGGAATGATGAATTCCCCAACTATATGTCAGATGTATGTTGATAAGTCCTTAAAACCTGTTAAACAAAAATGTCCTCACATTTATATTTCTCATTATATGGATGATATTTTATTTGCAGGACCAAATATGACAGAATTAGAAATGGTGTTACATTTTTGACCTTCTATATTTAAAGATTTTGGATTAATAATAGCACCTGAAAAAAACACAAAAAGATACGGTGGTAAAATATTTAGGATATGTTGTTTCTAGACAAATAGTGAACCTCAAAAAATATCTTTACCACGTGATCAATTACATACGTTAAAAGATTTTCAAAAGCTATTCAGAGATATTAATTGGATGCGGCTGGCCTTAGGAATTCCTAATTATCAATTACATAATTTGTTTTCAATGTTACAAGGGGAGCCTGATTTACATAGCAAAAGAACTTTAACTAAGGAAGCTGAAAGATAATTACAATTTGTAAAACAGAAAGTAAAAGTAATGTTTTTACATTGAGTATCGCTGAATCAACCCATAAATTTATATGTTTTCGATACATAAAAATACCCAACAGGAATTATAGGACAAAATGAGCTACCATTAGAATGGATTTATACACGGGATTGATTTACCAAAAATATTATGCCTTATGAACAACAGTTGGCAATTATTATTCAACAGGCCAGGCAATGGGTATTTACCCTATCGGGGTATGATTTATTTGAAATTATTTTACCTTTGTCAAACACCAAGTAGAATATTTGTTAAACATGTCTCAAATGCTTCAAACAGCATTAGTAAATTTTTCTCGGCAATTTTCCTACCATTTTCCCAAAGGTAGATTGTGGGATTGCTTGCGTAAACAACAATTTGTCATTAATGATATAATTACCAAGGTCTCTATTCCAACTGGTCTTACCGTTTTTACAGATGGCTCCAAAACAAAAAGTGCTTACAGGACAACAAATAAATATTGGGTACAAACAACTACTTTAGCATCATTTCAACAAAATGAACTTTTTGCTATTATTAAGGTGTTGCAGATTATGTGGGAGATATTAATATTGTTACTGATTCTGCCTATGCTATTGGAGTTGTGACTAATATAGTCACTGCTGTTACATATTCATCTAAACCCCAGCTAAATCAATTATTTAAACAATTACAAGCATTACTGCAACAACGTAATGCCAAAGTGTTTGTAACTCACATTAGGGTTCACTTTTCGTTATATAGGTACCTTGTATATGGCAATAATCAGGTTGATAAATTATTTAGTTTTGCTTCTGCTGAACAGCATCATGCTCATTTACATACAAATGCTGGCCATTCACATATGCATTATAAAATATCTTATTCTCAAGCTAAAAAATTATAAAAAGGTGGACTCTCTGCAGACCAATGCATTTGAGAGTTGTACCTGCTGGAGTAAATCCTCGAGGATTACAACCTAATGAGCTCTGGCAAATGGATATAACCCATGTACAAGACTTTGGACATTTTTCCTTTGTACATGTTATAATAGATACTTATTCCAAATTTGTTTGGGCTTCTGCCTTTATGGGAGAAACTGTTAACCATGTAATAGAACACTTATTGGAAGCTTTTGCCATTATGGGAGTGCCTACCAAAATAAAGACTGATAATGGACAAGCCTTCAAAAATATTAAATTTAAAAGATTTTGTGAACTTTATGATGTGGTATATATTACAGGAATAGAATATAACTCCCAAGGACAAGCCATTATTGAATGAGTTCATGGCACACTAAAACAACAAATTAAAAAATTAAAAAGGAAGAAAAGTTGGATGAAGGTAAGGCTATGTTGTTGTTTTCCATGCAAAATCCTAAAATAATTTTACATCAACATCTTTTTCCTCTTAAATTTTTAAACTTAGCACAAGGAGACATTTTAACTAGAGCTGAGCTCCATTTTGATCAAATATCAGTAAAACCTTATTTAAATGCTCCTGTATGGATTAAGATTGCACTGGACACAGAATGGCAACTAGGAACATTATCACATAAGGGGTGATGATATGGTTATCTGTCTACACAGGATGGCAAACAATACTGGTTTCCTGCCCAATGGATACAGACACGGCCTAGTGAGGGCAGCCCCGTATCCTGCAAGGAATCAGCCACCAGTTGAGGAAGAAGAATTGCCACTGCCCACCTGGGGGCAGGTTAAAAAGTTGACTGGAGAAGGACAAAAGATGTTACAACACACTGGAAAACCTGTCATGGCCAAGAACTTGTTCCTGGCCATGTGTGCCCTGTTTACTCTAAACTCTGTCCATGCTAATGCTAATGTAAGTTATTGGGCCTTTGTTCCTATCCCTCCTTTATTGGAACCTGTTGTTTGGGGAGACATGAGACATGGATCTAACTGTCTATAGTGTTCCTGGTGTTTTATCTCCTCCTTGGAATAATTTGACATTTTACAATAAGGATGATGGTAGCTTTTTAAATTTTACTTACTATACTCATTCCTTGCCTGTTTCTCTGGGGCCTCCTCCATGTTTAGTTATCAATTGGGAACATTTGGTTTTACCTGGGAAACACAATTCCAATTTTAGAACACAGCTGCCGTGATTAACTACTTGGTCCATCAATAGTAGCTGGGAAAGTATCACCTTTGATGGTGAGTTATCCTTACCTATGTGCCCTGATATTACTTACATTGATTTAAAATATCAGCCTTTTAGGTAGCAAGAGTGTAGAGGAACATTTGGAAAAACGTTCAATAATTTTATTAATTGGGGGTCTTTTCGACAGTTTATTAACACATATTCAGAATGAAATATTACCAGATGTGATTTATCTAACGTTACTAGGATGCCGGATGCCATTAATGGATCGCTTACTGGAGCTCGATTGATGGCCTGGGGAAATGGAATTATTGCAGATGCTCGATGGGCTTTCCTGGCTGCACCCACTGCTGTTCAGATTCATCTTTGGAAGGTACAGTGGAGCTGAAACCCGTGATGCTATCAAATGGATGGTTTCGGGGACAGCGAACTCTGCGTCCATTTATAATTTTACTTTGCACAAATCTTATGATGTAACTGCTTGTGTACCTCTGCCTTATGTATTTTTATTGGGAAATTTTACATTTTCTCCTACTATTTCTTGTTTTAATTGTCGCCTATATTCTTGTGTTAATTCCTCTCTTAATTTTAATGACAGTGATAGTATTATGATTTTACAACAAAGAACTCATATTTGCCTACCTGTTAAATTAGGAAGAGAATGGTCCCAAAATCCTTTGGATAATGTTGTTATTGAACTTTTTACCAAGCTACTAAAACGTACAAAGCATATGATTGGAGCCATTGTAGCTGTGATTTTAAGCTTAATTCCTATTATCATTTTTGCTGTGGTGTCTGGAATTGCCCAACACACTTTCTTACAAAAAAAAACATTTTGTGGAAGAATGGCACCAGGATTCACATGAATTGTGGGTCTCACTGGTAGAAATTGATGCTCGATTACAAACACAGATTAATATTCTTAAACAGACAGTGGGATAGTTAGGAAAGAAGTTATTGGTTGTTGAAAACAGTTATTGTTAAAATGTGATTGAAATTCTACTAACTTTTGCATTACTAATGTAAAATATAATGAATCTATACATGCATGGAATGTAATACAGCAGTATTTATCTGGAAATTCTACTGCTGCTCAATTGATTGCTTAGTTACAATTTAATATACATGACGTTTTGGTAAACAATTTGCAAATGATGATGCTTCTAATATTGCTGATGCATTTATTAAACAGTTGGAATGGTTGGATCTGAAAAGAATACTACAAAGTATTTCACATACTGCTAGTGGTATGGGAATTATGATTGTTATTATTTTCTTTATACTTGTACTGTTATATTTGATTCTTATGAAACCAATGCAAGCTTCTATGATAACCCTGTGAAAAGCTTTACTTTTAAAACAAAAGAAAAAAGTCGGAAATTGTGAAGAATCAGGGTCTATATTGAAGAGGCAGAATGATGCAGGCTCCAGCCTCAGGATTAGCTGAGGACTATGATTGAGTATTAGGAAAGTTCTTGGCATGCTGGACTAGAGAGGGAAAATGTTCTCGCTCCCTATCTCAAAACACATGTCACAGACTCCTGGGATTTGAGGAAGTAGCTCTTCTGCTTGCTTAACCATAGATGAACAGCTGGTCAAACATTTTCCTGAGATTGGCAAAGTGGTTTGAGCTTGCTCTAAAATAGTTTAGATAATAATATACCAAGACATTGCCTCATAGGTTAAGTAAAAATGTATCTGTTGAAATTTTTGTGTGAATGTCTTCTGACTAAATCTTGGCAAAATCATACTTGCTTGTCTTTAAATAACCACTAAAATAAAGTACAGCATGCAGTGGCAATTGCTGTTTGCACTCTGCATCCCCTGTGTTCTGGTGATTTCGTGACCCTTAACAAGGGACTCCCATGCACTAGACATTGATACCCCATGACTGACCAAAAAAGATAATATATATATATATACATATACATATATATATATATACACACACATATATGATGGGATGAATTACATTTAAATATAAATCAATATTTATGGTACACATTTAAATATAATTAATGTATAATATATTTCCCTTATATACATATATTTACATATATAAGATCATATTATATCTGTATGTTTATAAATATATTTGTAATTAATATCCAAAGAGTATATCTGAAGATTTTGGGGAAAATGTAGAGTTCTTAAAGGATTACTACTGACCCATCATACTTTCAGGAAAATTTTCAACTTATTACAATGTCTGGAGTACTAAGATTGGATTATTATGAAAAAGATTAGCTGTTTTATTCCTTATGATTTTGGATTAGAATCATCTACTTACTTGGTATGAAACCTACCAAAATTTTATCTTGAAATCATACTCCACATACTGGACATATACATCAATTTAGCAACTTACAGGTCTGAAACCTTTATTTGAATCTTATATGTCACATAAATTCAGTTTCCTTAGAGTTAGCTACAAATAAAAACAGGCATGCATTTTCATGCTCACATACATTCCCACACTCACATGACATGTTAAATGTATCACTGTAATAAGTAATAATATAGATACTGAAAAAGAACACCTTTTCAAATGTATATACATTTTATTTTTTAGATATAATACATTATTGAAATAGTTATAAAAGAGCAGCTGAGAGGATGTTTCAAATACTAGAGTGCCTGTCTAAAGAGCATGTTTCTCAGTCCAAACATCATTATTTCCATCCTTCCTTCTCCCACATAAAAAAACATAAATAACTACAGAATTAAGCTACATGTTCCGTAATCATTAATTAAATAAATTGTATTATATATATATGCATATATACACAATGATAAATTATTTAGCCAGACATAATAATGAAATCACAGCATCTTCAAGAAAATAGATAAAACTGGAAACCTAAAGCTACCAGCACAACTATGTTTACTGCAGCATTGTTTACCACAGCTAAGATATGGAAGCAAACCAAATGCCCCTCAACAGATGTATGTTTCTGGTAAATGTTTTATCCCAAATTTTATATTTGTCATAGATGTCATACTAATTACCAAGACAAGTAAACAGTATTAGGCAAAGGAATTTAAAATATGGTAGCAGATATTAGATTTCTTATCCTGGTTTTGGGTTATGATACTAGCAGTTATATGTTGTGTGAAAATGTGTAAAGTTGCTGCCTTACACGGCAAATAATTATTCGCATTATCAGCTTGGTAAGATATTATAAGGTATAGTTATATTTCTAGACAATTTTGTGTATATGTGAATATTAGCCTTCAAATGATACTTTCCCCCCCTTTTTTACTTTTTTTTTGTCAGTCATGGATCTTGAACTCTGGGTGTGTGTGCTGTCCCTGAGCTCTTCAGATCATGGCTAGAGCTTTACCACTTGAACTTCAGTGCCACTTCTGGTTTTCTGGTGGTTACTTGGAGGTAAGAGTCTCACTGATTTCTTACCAGGATTAGTTTTGATCCACCATCCTCAGATCTCAGCCTCCTGAATACCTAGGATTGTAATTATGAGCTACTGGCGACCAGCTAAAATGTTACTTATTTTAAATTCTGTGATTTAGTTGAATGAGGAGCATGAATGTGTAGAAAGGTAACTTTCAAGTCATCTCTCTAAATAAGTTCAGAGTTCCATTTTCATAATCCTTATTACAGTGTCTAAAAACAGAAGCTCCCAAAGTAACAGAATGATCCTTCATTTTCTCCTACCAATAAGGTACTATTGGAAGAGAATGAGTGAGATCTACAGGTCTAAGTCTGAGAATATATACTTGAAAGAATAAAAAAAAATTGATGACACAGGAAGGCACAACCTGACTTTCATTTTCTAAGGACAGGAATTTCATTAAAGTATATTTAATGGCACGGCTTTTTCATCTGAAAACCAAAGAAAAACAATATCATAAAAAAGTTGAAAGGGATCAGCAACTATGTTAAGTGTGATATAGCATTGGAGACTTTAAGAAATGAATTGATTTAGGTAAAATAAGTCTTTGGGAAAATTATCTGTTTTTCAAATTTATTCATTGCAAATTTTATTATTGCTTACATGTCACTAAATATACATATGTATATAAACATGTATGAATATATGTATGTACATATATACATATATATATATATGTATATGTATATATATAAGCAGGATCTTTCCAGTGAACTGTATGGTTAGGCAATTTCATCATGGCAAGTTCATCAGAAGGATAGACTTCTACAGACCTCCACACGGCTTCAATACTAAAGCACATGCAAACTTAAATGCTCACCATTGTAAGCAAGAACTATGTTTTATTAAAGCTTTGTATATAGTGTGTTATAGTTTTCATTTAGGCCTGACACAAAATGTGCCTGTCCCTAGAGATCAATGATGGCATTTATTACTACAATAATGTAGTGTAAATCTTTACATTGAACACATACTCATTATGAGTTGCTCTTTCTTTCCTTTCCTTTTCTTATTTTAACTTTAGGAAGTTGTTTTGCATTTTGATGTTGTGTTTGCTAGACAGGTACTCCCCACTTGAGTCAGTCCACCAATCCTTTTTTGTTTGAGTTACTTTACTCATAGATTAGCAATTTTTGCACCCTGTCCAATAGATTTTATACTCCTAATTACTTATGTCTGCCATGTAGCCCGAGTCATGATTGCATTACAATATCCCTAGCTAGTAGGGTGATATAGGTGATACTTTTCTTCCTAGACTGATTCTGAACTGAGATGCTCTCAAATTCTACCTTTAGTTATTATTGTGAGCTCCAGTTCTGCCTACTTCTAGAATATATGACAGAAATAAATGATATAGGGCAATTTGAGTTAAGCTCTGGCATTAATGTTAATATAGGTGATTTGACATTAAAATGTATGGTAAGTATGAAAGTATAATTGTCCTAGTCAGATATTTTTATTAGTAATTTTGTTTCACATTAAAAACACCTCTTGACCAGAATTAAGGACTTACTTTTTCTGTCTGTCAACTTGTATGTCATTTGGTAAAACAAACTATGTCTTGCATGTAGGATAAAGGTCGTTGAATGGTTTGATGTACTGGCTCACATCTATAGTCACTGTTAGCAATCAGAAATAAATACATCACAATTTCAACATATCCTAACAAAAATTTATTTAGTCTCAATCTCAACAAACAAGTAGATCATGGTGAAACATGCTATTTATCTCAGCAACACAAGAGGCTAATTCTCTGCCTAGAAAGAAAGACTGAAAGACAAAGAAAGAAAGACAGATACAGAAATAAAAAGAAAGAGAGAGAAACAGACAATAAGAAAGAAAGAAAGGAAGGAAGGAAGGAAGGAAGGAAGGGAGGAAGGAAGGAAGGAAGGAGGAAAGAAAGAAAGAAAGAAAGAAAGAAAGAAAGAAAGAAAGAAAGAAAGAAAGAAAGAAAGAAAGAAAGAAAGAAAGGAAGGAAGGAAGGAAGGAAGGAAAGAAGGAAGGAGGGAAGAAAGAAAGAAAGAAAGAAAAAAACAAACAAACAAACAAACAAACAAACAAAGAAAGAAACAAAGAAACAAAGAAACAAATTTATTGAGAATGAATAGTTTGGATTGAGGAGTCACGTGGTAGAGGTAGGATCTGTATTTGGTAATAGGTCTGCCTGCAGCCTCCCTACATCTTGGCTAAGTTTTCACAGTTTATCCGTGTTACCTAGGTATCTGACCAGAGGAGAGTCCCCGGCCCTGTGGTCACATCCAGATCCAGTGTAGCCACACTTTTCCCCTGCCTGGCCACACTTCATTCAGTCCCTGGCCTAGATAAGTCCTGGCAAGTGGTTGGGTCACCCTTTTTTCTGGCCACGTCTCTCCACCATGCATGGGAGTGGCAGCAGTTTGGTAAATAAAATACATTACCTGACTGAATACAGCGTGGTATTATCTTCATCGTCTCCCTAATGAAACCTATCTAATTAATATACTTGACACTTTGGAGTTTCTAGTTATGAATCTGTGGATATTTTTCCCCTGGATATTTTTATGACATATATGACTTCAGTATCTACAAAGAATATCTGCTCACTCATCATTTAACAGTATAATTCTTGGAATCTGTAGTTAACCTTAATCTTTAATTAACCTTAAAGTCTATTTTGCTTCTTCTTCTTTTTTTTTTTTTTTTTTTTTTTGCTTAAAGTCATAGAAGAGTTGGTGGGACAATCTGAAAGGATCTCTGGCTTCATAATTTCTCATCAAGCTGGGCAATTCAACCTGTGTGCCACCAAGTCAGGTGATGGGACTTTCAAATTCTGGAAAGCAGATGCACCTCATCATGTACCATGACTTCTTGATTTCTCAGATATTTTTTAAATGTAATTGTTACTAAGGTGTGTACAGAGAGGTGACCATTTCACAATTAATGTAACGTGTACATTTGTCTTGTAGACAATGCCATCCTTTCCTGAGCTTTCTCCAAATTTCTGTTTTTTTGTTGTTGTGTATTGCTTTTGTTTATGTGCCTCACCTTCAGTTTGAAATCAGGACTTGGGTGCTGCCCCTGAGTTTTTGTAATGCAGGCTACTCTACCTCCTTAGCCACAGCTCCCTTGATGTTTTTTTGGTTGTTAATTGGAGAGAAGAGTCTTACAGATTTTCTCATTCCATTTGGCTTTAAACTGTGATCATCAGCCTCCTGAGTAGCTAGGATTATAGGCCTGAGCCTCCATTGTCCATCTACTAAAATGGTGGTTTCATACTTCCTGCTCTGTCACAATTTTCTTCAACTCTTGGCACTAACACTACATATTGCCTGGCTCAAATCTGAATTGGTGGAACATGCTTGTATTTTGAGGAAGGCAGGTATAAGGACACATAAGTTAAACAAAATCATTTGGTACATGGCATACAGACATGTAGGTTTATTGCCAGTGGACTGTGTCCTGTCTGTCTTTGCTGTTAATTCTGCATGGCCTGTGAATGATGTTATACATATTCAAATGGCCATTGGCAGAAATGAGGTTTCTCATCCTGTTCTTAAAACAAAACAAAAACCAACAAAAAATAGTATATATGAGTCCAGCAATTTCCTATAATTAGAAAGCATTGTGCCCTAGTTTATGAAAAAGTGTCCTTTATTGAAGTGCTGCTACTTTTTCTAATTACAAATATAATGAAATCTGTAGTAGTCTGTAGAATTGCATACAACAGATGTCATTTTATAAATTCACAATAAATTCAGATATTTAAATGCTTATTTATTTATTTTTATTGGTTGTGGGGCTTGAACTCTTGTGGGGCCTGTGCACACTTGCTGAGACTCTGTGCTCAAATTATTTAGCACTCTACCACTTGAGCCACAGAGCCACTTCTGTTTTTATTTGGAGATAAGAATCTTATGGGGACTTTTCTCCCTGGGCTGGCTATGAACAGCGATCCTCAGATCATAGCGTCGTCAGTAGCTGGGATTACAGGCCTGAGCCACTGGCACCTGGTTTCAAATAGTCATTTTTAAAATGATGAATTGCTTAGCGCCTCTGGCTCACATTTGTAATACTAGCTATAGTTAGAATTATTATAGGTATGAGAAACAAACAGTAGGTATGTGTTGTTTATGATGGTTTGAATTGGCATGTTTTAATATTGTTTATTTCTGGTTCTACAATGCACTTATTTTTATTTTTCCCTAGGTGCGGTTGATAGGTGCTAACCAGTGTTGAACATTCTTTGGTTGAGATGAAGCCATGTGGAATTTCTTGCCTAGAATGGCATGAAATTGAAATCCTCCTGCTCTCAGCCTGCCCATGGACCTGGGATGATAGATGTATTCTATCAAACATAGTCAGGTGTTGAGGAGCGTTACAGGTAAAAGTACACTGGTCTTGAACTGATGTCCAAAATAGCTAGCTTTACAGGCAAATGTCTTCAAAAATCTTTTTGTATTCTGTTTCACTTTGAAGTAGTGTTTGTACATACTTAGGGAGTACAATGATAACATACTACCTGTTTAGTATATAGAATAATCAGACCAATATAATTAGCATGTTAATCTCCTAAAACATTGAATCGAATGTAACCTCCTGACTCTGCTAGTTATTTTGGAATATACCATAAACAGGAATTCATTGATAATAGGTACTAGAGTATTGGAAGTTGATAGAGATAGGGACAACCTTGACTATGTGTATTACATATATATTTATGTATTGCTGCTCTGAAGAACATTATCATATATTCACCATGACAGTACCAGACAATAATTTTCCTGCAATGTAAAATTTCCATTTCATAATCTGCCATCTTTTATCTTCTTTGCATTCTCCTTATAAATATGAATATTTTTCCTGTTCCTTTTGTTTTGAAATTACCATAAGATAGAATTAAAAAGTCATGATCTACTAAAATTATCTCATTTTGTTTGATTTTCTGATTCTAAATCATTAAGACGACGGTTTCCTGAAAGTTATGGTAGCAGACTCTATCACTAAATTTTATTCTAATTATATCTTTTTTATTATTATATTTTTATATAGGGTTTTACTGTTGCTGGTTTTTTATATATAGAGTTTTGTGAAGCTGGACTGAAACTTGCTCTAGTAACAAAGCTTTCTCACTCCACTGTCTCTGGCAAAATTGCTTTTTTCGGGAGGCTCATAATTATAACTCTAAATAATTAGAAGGCTAAGACCTGAGATTTAATTCAGACAGCCTGCACAGGAAATTTTATGAATATCATCTCTCCAGGTCACTACAAAAAACTTGAAGAGGAGCAATGGAATTGTGGCACAATTGGTAGAGCACTAGATTCAAGGGAAAGATGCTCAGGATTGTCATATACCCCTTAGTTCAAGCCCTAAAACACACATATAAACAGACACACATTCACACATATACACAATACTCCCAGACACATTATACATGCACAAAATCTCAGGCAATGTTGTATCTGAAATTCTTATCCAGAGATTGGAAATCGCAAACTGATTTTTGAAGGTTTTTCATTGATTATTTTTTGACATAACATCTTGTACATCTCATTGCTGCAATGGGTCCACCTGTATCCCTATTTAAAAAAATTGTTTTCTAGCCGGGCGCTGGTGGCTCACGCCTGTAATCCTAGCTACTCAGGAGGCTGAGATCTGAGGATCGCAGTTCAAAGCCAGCCCGGGCAGGAGAGACCTTGAGACTCCTATCTCCAGTAAACCACCAGAAAACCGGAAGTGGCACTGTAGCTCAAGTGGTAGAGCGTTCGCCTTGAGCTGAAGAGCTGAAGGACAGTGCCCAGGCCCAGAGTTCAAGCCCCACGACAGATAAAAAAAAAAATTGTTTTCTCCCGTCCCCTCCACAAATTATACCAACATCAAATACAGTGAAAACAGGGGTTATGCCATAGGGGGAGGAACATACAAAGCAACAAAGAAATCATCTTATAAACATCTTATAAATCATCTTAGAAACAATAGCAAGAAAGAAAAAAAATATTTGAGTCCTTATCTTGGAGTTCATTTTGCCTAATATGCACTTATCTAACCATTTTGGCTTGTCTCATACATGTACTAATTATTGCAAATAAGGGAAACCATGGGACCTATGTTTCTTTGGGCCTGGCTTACTTCACTCAATATAATTTTTTTCCAAGTCTTTCCATTTCTTAACAAATGGGCAATGATTACTTTGGTTTTGAGAAACATCCTGCTTTAAAGAGTCTCTTGCACTTCCCAACATGCAAGTCTTGCCAAAATGCAAGTACTGACAGAAAGGGTCCATAGTAGAAGACTCATGATGGGAGGGCAGACTCTCATTTTCCTTGTCACCAATCTGCCAACAGCATCGTTTGTTCCATCTTCACTATGTGGATGGACTTCTACCCTGATGATTTCTATGAGCACAAGGACATTGACACCCTGAAAAAAATTACACAGTATGTCAAGCTCAACATGCCCTCCTCAGACCTGCTCTTCCACTTACATATTCATCTGGACCAGCTGGACCAATGCATGACCAATGAGATCAAGAAAAAGAGCAAGAAGTCCTTGTTTAGATGCCTCAGAGCTTGTGAGTAGGGATGGAACCTAGGTCTGTAGGGGTGGGCCTGATTGGCCAAGAGCCCTTAGTACTACCCAGCTTGGCAAAATATCCTTTTATGTTATTCTCTGCCAGGTAATGTCTGTTCTCCTTTTGAAAAAATAGGATGTAGCCACTTATTAGGACATTGTCTTCTCATCAGTGGTGATTCCAAATTCAATTTCTACAGCTTCCCCCATTAGATCCTCATAGAAGTTTAGTCACACCTTAACTTCTAGAGTCTACTCTAAGACTCTTGTACCTATTTTTATTCTCAGGTTTGCACCACAATAGAGAAGTACTTGCTGAACTCCAGATAAAGAACCCTTCATATATGTTGCCTATGGTTACTGTGTTGGAGATTGGAAACCATCACTGGACTCCAGAAAACAAGTGAACATAGAGGGTTTTTTCAATTTGTAGAAAGGCCTAAACAGGTTTTGAGTCTTGTGGACATACCACTGGTTCTGAATCCCACATGTGATGCAGGTGTACCTGCATATACCACCACGAAATAAGATGATCCAGAATGTCTTCCATTGATGTTTACAATTCACCTAGATCATTTCCAAACCAGTCAAAAAACACTGGTCTTGGTGTGCAGGATAAATGTGTGCTAATGGAAAATGACCCCAGTCTATGTTCAGGAAAACCAATAGTGAGGTCCAAAGTCTAAATTCAGTTGAGGAAAGGAAATCTGTCCTCACAGAATATCCAGTCCAATCTGGCCTGCTAGAGGGGATCCAATTTCCAATTTCGAAATTAGAATCCATCCCTTCTCCATTCAGGAAGAAAATCCTGTCTTTATTGAGATCCCTTGGAAGACTCTGAGGCAGAAGTTCTGCCTGAAGGAACTTAGAGGCCAATCTATATTTAGAGATTCCTTCCCCTCTTCTTGGGAAAATCTTTATTTTTCTTTTTGTACTGATTGTTGTAAGATGTTCATTCTATTTATTTTTCTAACTTTATTAAAATGTTTATGTTATACAATTTTGAAACTTAAATATATTTTTTTCAACCTACAATCTAAAGCACCATGCACATGTGTTCTGTGTGTGGAAAAACACAGAGTGACAGTGGGCTGTACAAGAGAGCCTACTGGATATAAAGGGGACTATTAAATGCACAGGGAGTTTCAAGGAAGTCAGCCCATGCCTGCATGGGATGATAAAGTGGCTACAAAAGCTCTAGGACATAACAGATCAGATGTCCTAGATCTCATCTGTCAATTGGGACAAATGCTACAATACGTATAGTGGTATGTTTGACTCTCTTCCAACAGTGAGTCAAGTCTGTATACACATTCATTATGATTTGGGAAATATCGAAAAATTTGGCTCCAATAATATCAAAACTCTACTTAGGGCTGAAAATATTTGTCAAAATACATAGGAAATATCTATACTGGAAAGTAAAAGCCATCATCAATAGAAGAAAGAAGGCTTACATTCATGGACAAAGACAAAATCAGCAAGCAAAAATCCAAAATAAAATCAGTTACATGTAAATACTTGTTATGTTCTTTACATTATAAGTAGTATATTATATGATATATAAGATTGAATATGTTTTTCTCATAATACAACGTCATTTAACATTTTCAGTCTTGGTTTTTTTTTTTACAAAACATTAGTGTAAATCATTATTGGGGAAAGTGGTAATATAACAGATTATAATTATGTGAATATGTATTTGTGTGTTTCTAGATATAAGTGATTATAAATAGATGAATAAATATATACATATATTTGTAAATCTATGAAGTAAATATAATGAAACTGACTACATTATGTATAAAAAACAGCTATGAATTGAGTACATAAGACTCAGGCCTGTAATCCTAGTGATGTGGGAAACTGGGTTCTGAGTTTTAGTCTCTCTTACCCCCATGGCATTAGATTTTGAGAGGAGGCCTGGGCCCTCCGGTGTAACAGAGCCACACATGCAGTGGGATCATACTCCCTGACCCCAGAGGAAAGTCAGTACAAATCAGGACAAGCCTCTTATCCTATGACAGTCTACTCAGTTCCTGTACCAAGATGGCAATCTGTAGAACATTGGAGGAAAAGCTGGCATTCCCTCCAAAAGTGTTTCTAACTATGCTTGCCGCGGACCGGGGTTCTGTCAGGACTAAGGAGGACACCTAGGGGAGGAACCTGGAATAGGATGGGGAGATGGCAAACAGACAACTCACACACATTAGGAGTGGATGCTGAGTGCTGAGTGCTGAGTGCTGAGTGCTGAGTGCGATTTAATTCAGAGGATAACAAACTTTTATAGCAAAAAGTCTCCGTAAGAAAGGGCAAAAGGTTACACAATCTTGCTGCAAGGCTTCGTTCTTGGATGGTTAACAGCTGGTCGCCTGAAAGGCACTTGTTTCCAGCTTATCTCTAAGAAATATAATGGGTTTCGACGTTTGTCACCATCTAACCATTACCTTATTTCTATAGAGGCCTTAATTGTCCCATAAGATCTTTCCGGTTCCTTCTTTAATAGTAAGGTCACAGAGGCCTAGATCTAGCAAGTCTATTAGTAAATGAAAGAGAGTAACAGGAACTTCTTTCTCCTAAGTAGTTATCTCAGCAATTGCCATACATTCTTTCTGTTCTAGCCGCCCTACAGCTTCTTGTAAGTCTCTTACAAACAATTTCTTCTGCTGAAGTGACTTTGTGAAACCCCCAATACTTTTATATTTGCTTATGGCTTGTCTACTAGCCTCCATAAGAGGGGCTTCCAGGGTAGCACTTAACTCTGGTGAGTTAGTCATATTTTTAAGACACTCATCAGATATTGGAGTCGTTAACACTCTTAAGAAAGAGCTTTGAATAAGGGAACATTGACAATGAGTAAGTACAATGAACAGCAGAAACAGTAAAAGATTAATAGGCACTCTTATACAGTGAGGAAAAGAAAGGCAGAAACACATCTTTCCCAGGGGTTTGCCAGCCTTTTTCCAGGAGTAGGCCTCTTAGAAGCCCTATTCTCTGAGGTAGACTTCGGTGAAGTCCCAAAACTTGGAGATAGGTTTCTGTAAAGCCCCATTCTCTGAGGTAGACTTCGGTGAAGTCGCAAAACTCAGAGATAGGTCTCTGAAGACCCTATCTTTGTCTGATAGATGGTTTCCCATGCTAAGCAGACTCCACTGGAGTTGGCGTGGCATATGCTGAATTAAACCTTATTTCCCTTCCCAAACTGCAAACACATGGGAATATGCCAAGGGCTGAGAGATGGACAAAGACTTACAAATACATAAAATTATATACTCTGTTTTAGTGATTCAATGACAAATCATCAAAGGTATGTCTGAATTTTTCTTTTTTTTAAAAGGAAATGGAAATATACACTGTGTGCATCATGGAGGGAGTTATAGTTTGCCGAATTGTAGAATGCACTTCTGGGCATGGGAGACACCTGCCTTGGAGAAATTGTGTGGGGATGGGTGTTCTCACACAGCTTCAAAAAACAATGGCCATAACTTCTATGATGTTACAGCCACCTTTCCATAGCAGCAACTAGGTGTCAGGCACCGATCTTGCCCTGCAATGTATTCAGAGACACAGACAAGCACAAAGAATGAGAAGAAATGACTTCTAGCCACCAGACTTCAGCGTGAAGAGCTGTGCTAACCAGAAGCTAGAATAAATTGAGCTGGAGAAGGATGATCTCCTGCATACTAAGGACCAGGCAGTATTACATGTGTGGGAGAAACAGAAGTGAATGTGGCTCTCTACTCCTCAAATTCATGCTGAAATGAAAACCAGAAATCATAATTTGTACAAATCAGAGACAGGACGTTGGTGGTTTTGTGACAACTTCCCTCTGGAGGAGATAGTTAACCTAAGAGCCATCATCCAAGCAGTTATCTACAAGCAGGTACTCCACGCAATAAGAACAGCAAGTACAACCCCATTGATGGGAATGGATGTTACTTGCTTCAGAAAAGGGAAACAGCAGTGACACGCTTGCTTGTTAAGTAAAAATGGAAGGGTACAATGAAGAAAAAGATTAGAAATGAAGATAGGAATAAGTTAGATATGGGATGCTGCGGGTTAAAGAAGAAAAATTCTGATGTTATTCTAAATCTGACATGTCCCACTGGAACCAGTGTGCTCAAATAGTAGGTAGACACATCTGATTCACCTAGAGAATACTTTTAAAATGTGATTCTAACCAGCTTCTGGTGGCTCATAACAGGAATGCTAGCTACTCAGGAGGCTGATACCTGAGGATCAGGATTGAAGCATTCTCAAAGAGGAAATTTGGAAATACTGATCCCCCAATTAACCACCAAAAATATGGATGTGAAGCTGTGGTTCAACTGGTAGAACAGTAGACTTGAGGAAAAAACTAAGGGACAGCACCCAGGCCATAGGTTCAAATCCCTGGACTTTATAAAACAAAAAGCCAACAAATAACATTTGGTGCTCAGTCATTTGCCACTTAACATTCTAGTTCAATATTTCTGGTATGAACCTTGGAAATTATATCCTTAGCAAATGCTCTCCCTTGATATTCTGCTTCATTACAGCTTTCAAAGCCCTGGCATCTCCAATGTCTCCTCCCAGTTAGCATAGCAGTCTAACACTGGAAATTTAAAGATATATTTTTATTAATCATCAGAATTCTGATCATCTAAACACACACATCAATTTAGTAGTAGCCACATTCCACTATTCTGAAATTTTTTGGTGAAAATACCGTACAGAGGGGTTACAATTACCTGAGCAAGGTAATGACTACATTTGTTATCAAGCATTGTTGCCTTCTCCTTGGTTTCCCCGTCCCATCTCTTCCCATACTACTTCCACCACCCTCCACCCAATACCCCCCAGCAAAGTTGTAAAGTTCATTTTTTGACAGAACAACTTGGACATCTCATTGTTGCAATGGGTTTACCTGTATCCCTAGTTAAACGATTTGTTTTCTCCCTTCTTCTCCACAAGTTATACCAACTTCAAATACAGTGAAAACAGTGGTTATACCGTGGGGGAGAGATATACAAAGCAACAAATAAATCATCTTATAAATGTGTTAGAAATAATCATAAGAAAGAAAAAGATTTTGAGTCCTTATCTTGGGGATCATTTCACCTAACAACAACTTAATTTGATCATGTCTGCTTGTCTCAGACATATACTAGTTATTGCAAATAAGGGAAAGCATGAGAAATATGTTTCTTGGGCCTGCCTTACTTCACTTAATATTTTTTCCAAGTCTTTCTATTTCCTACATCAACAAATTGGAGAGATCTGAAACCAACAATTTAATAAGACACCTGATTCTCCTTGGAAAAGAGCAGCAAGATAAATCTCAATCCAGTAGATGGAAAGAAATAATTAAATTTAAATCAGAATTAAACGAATTAGAATCCCCCAAAAAAACTAGAAAGAATCAACAAAACAAAGAGCTGGTTCTTCAAAAAAATTAACAAAATTAACAGACCCCTAGCAAATCTTATCAGCAAAAGAAGAGAACACACCCAAATAAATAAATTCAGTCAAACCTTTCTGATATTAAGTTTGAGAACTTGGCAGAAATGGACCTTTTTCCTAGCAAATATCGACGTACCATAACTAAACCAAGATGAGTAAAACCAACTTAACAGGCCCATATGAAGCATTGAAATAGAAACAGCAATAAGAGACCTCCCATCTAAGAAAAGCCCAGGACCAGAAGGATTTACAGCAGAATTCTTCATGGCCTTCAAAGAAGAGCTCACACCAATACGCTTCCAACTCTTCAATGAAATTGAAAGAGAAAGTTCACTATTCTGAATATTTTTAAAACCCACATTGAGTTAATAAGCCTTAATGATTAAAAACTATAGAATATTTATCAAATTAATTCAACAATCATCATTCTTCCACCCAATCTTAACTAAGTTATGCAATTTTTTTGTCTCTTTGTATGTTACTCCCCCACGGTGTACCCCTGTTTTCACTATATTTGAGGTTGGTATCCTTTATCTTGTATGTACATTTTTCTAGCTTTGGGAGGGGAAGGGAAATAACCAAATGTTAACTAGAGATACAGGTTGACCCATTGTAACAATGAGATGTAGAAGACACTATGTTGAAAAATGAACTTGATAATTTAGGCAGGGAGGGGGGAGGCGAAGGAGTGTAGTTCTGGAGGTGAGAGGGAAGGGATGATAGGGGAAAAACAAAGGAGGATGTAACTATACTTGATAGGAAATATACTCATTACCTTGCTCATGTAACTGTAACCTCTCTGTACAGTATTTTTACAATAAAATCATATTTGAAAAAGCAGAGACTATATGAAAGTTTGCACATGATACCTTCTAACTATAATGCTCTCAAGAAGTAGGGTTTTACAGAAACACCCTGATTGCTTTGTCAAAGCAAAGGATAAGAGATTTAAATAATCTACCTAAAATCTCAGAAGGAAAACGATGCTATTAGCTTTAGATGAAATTCATTTATCTAGTACTGAGGAAATGAATTTCAGAAATGGCATAGGCAGAGTATATACAAATCACCTTATCATGAGATATAACCAGGATGCCTTGATCAACCTTCCAGGAAATAAAAATATGAATAAAAAGCAACTAATACTCCTAAAACATGCCAATTGGTGGTGGTTCATGCTTATTATCCTAGCTAATTAGCAGTCTAAAATGAAAGGATCTCAACTGAAAGCTTGGCTAGGAAGAAAACCTTGCTATCTGGAACCAGCAGACCGGAAGCATCAGCTCTGTGCCTGAAGCCCAGGTGGACAGCCTCTGCACACAGACATCCAGACACACAGGACTATACCATCTGAAATATTATCAAATACATTCAAATAATATATCCTGTTTGGGAGA
This sequence comes from Dipodomys merriami, assembly GCF_024711535.1. Classification (NCBI taxonomy): domain Eukaryota; kingdom Metazoa; phylum Chordata; class Mammalia; order Rodentia; family Heteromyidae; genus Dipodomys; species Dipodomys merriami. The sequence goes on along the minus strand of NW_027203052.1, from coordinate 88,944 downwards.
TAATATTTGAAAGATGTATCAAAAACATTTCTCTGAGTTCCAGTTTAAAAAGCAGAGTGAAAGGGGAAATATGAACTCACTGACTGAAGGGTAAGTTACCGATCAGAATGATCTTAATGGCCTAGAAGCCCATTTGGTAACATCCACTCAACTATATTTCTTCACATCTTGTCAGATAGCCTGGAAAGTGAGATTTTTGAATGCAACAAATGTGTGAGCAAGCCGGGTGCCGGTGGCTCACACCTGTAATCCTAGCTACTCAGGAGGCTGAGATCTGAGGATCGGGGTTCAAAGCCAGCCCGGGCAGGAGAGACCGTGAGACTCCTATCTCCAATAAACCACCAGAAAACCGGAAGTGACGCTGTAGCTCAAGTGGTAGAGCACTCTTCTTGAGCTGAAGAGCTGAGGGACAGCGCCCAGGCCCAGGCCCAGAGTTCAAGCCCCACAACCGCCAAAAAAAAAAAAAAAAAAAGAAATGTGTGAGCATGTAGTTTGTAAACTTAATACTGAAACGCTAGGAACTGGAAGCTCATGCATGTAAAACTAGCTACTCAGAACCCAGAGATATGAGTTCAAAGTCAACTTGAGAAAAAAAGACTCTTACCTTCAGTTACCCAGTTAAAGGCAGAAAGCAGGGCTGTGATTCGAATGTCAGAGTGGTAGCATAACATACAAAGAAAGTTAAGGGACATCCAGGCCATGAATTCAAGTTCTAGTACTGGCTCTCATACACAAAAAGTAACCATGACAACACCACAGGATATGCCAATGTTAGCAAGGGATGTAGATGAATGGGATGATGACAACATTTACCTCACTTTTAGTCTCAACCTTCTGTACAACATAGCCCAGTCTGTGAAAAGCCCTAGGTGAAATCTTTGCTCAAAACCGCAGATTCATCCTCATTTCCCTCTGCATATTTATCTCTCTCTCTCTCTCTCTCTCTCTCTCTCTCTCACACACACACACACACACACACACACACACACACAATAGAGGTCTATATTTTACTATCTAATTTTGAAATAAATAACCATATACATATGATTCAGAATTTTTTGCCCTTGTTTAGGTTTGAAAGGGGTCACAATATATCCACGGTCTGGATCATTCTTGTAATCTTAGCTGCTCAGAAGGTTGGGATCTGAGGATCACAGTTTGATGCCAACCCAAGGTAATAAATCTGCAAGATGCTTATCTTCAATTAATTAGCAAGAAGTGGAGATTTGGTTTAAGTAGCAGAGTGACAGCATTAAGTAAAATAATCTAAGCAAGATTTCCAGACCCTCAGTTCAAACCTGAGTACTGGTCCACTAACATTCTAAGAGCCAAAAGTCCATGAAAGATCAAATCAAAAATATGTCAAAATATTTTTTTAACTTTTGAAGCGAAATCCAATGAGACAACATAGCTTTTGGTTTGTTGAAGATTTGGTGGGAAAACCACAAATCCAACATGTGTTTAAGTGACATAACAAAAAGCAACCAAATAAAAATTTCCCAGTAAAGATGTTTCCTTAGTATTCACTGAGAACCCTGACAAAGAGATTTTTATCTACAGTTTTTGAAAATTAATTATTTTTCAGTAAGGGAAATAGTATAAACTTTTATTATAGGAGTCAGTGTAAGCTCCAAGAAAGTGAATGTAAAATTAAAAACACACAACATTACAACTTTCTATGCCTGTGTGAGACATTAGAAACCTGTAATCGTGTGGCCTCTAGAAAGGAGAAGGGGGATGCTCAGCATTACTGGTCATGAAAGAAATGCAAATCCAAACCACATTGGGATTCCACCTCACCCCAAGTAGAATACCCATTATCAAGAGAACAAATAATAACAGATTCTGACCTGGCTGTGGCTAAATGGGACCACTACTATAATGTTGGTGGGAATGGGTGGCAGTATGGAGGCTCCTGAAAATATTAAACATAGAACTTCCCTAAGATCCAACAATTCCACCTCTTGGCTTTCATCCAAATGATTTCAAACTGGACCACAATAAGCTAGCAGCACAACTATGTTCACTGTAGCATTGTTTACAATAGCTAAGATATGGAACCAACCCAGTTTCCCTTCAATAGATGAATGGGTCAAGAAAATGTGGTATATTTAAACAGGGGAACTTTATGCTTCTGTCAGAAAGAATGATATTGTCCCTTTCATGAGCAATTGGTAAGACATTGAAAAAAATCATATTACATGAAGTACATGAAGTAAACCTGGGCCAAAGAAACATAGGCTCTATGATTTCCTTCATTTGCAGTGATTAGTATTAGCCTAAGTTCGTGCTGACATAGGATTATAATAGTTCAAGCGCTACAACCATATATATTACCAGACAAAATGATGCTAATTGAATGCCAAGATATTGAAACAGCAGGTCTTATTTTGTTTAGTTGTGAACCTTGATGTAGCCAAAGTACTGTAGCTAGTTCTTTCTTCTTACTTTATTTCATTTTTTTCTTTTCAAATTGGTTTTATCCCTGGCAATTCCTGTTTTTGATTCTGATACACTCCATCTTATATATGTATTTATCTGATTGGGAGAAGGAAAGTTAAATAACAAAATTCTGAAAGAAATACTAAAGATGACGCATTGCAACAATAATACTCAGGGTACACTACGGCAGAGTGAACTTTACAACATTGTGGGGGGTTTGGGGGGAAAAGTGGAGGGAAGGGTTAGAGAGAGAACAACAATGGAGTGGGTAACAATTTTCAATGAGAAATACAACTTATTAATGTAAATATAACCCCTCTGTACAGTATCTTTGCAATAAATTAGATTTTTAAAAATATAAAAATTAATTTTTTTCATAAAATGTCAAGCTGATATCAATAGAACTTCTGAGTTCATGTCAAAGAGTTTTTAAAGAGTTTCAAGAAGCTAGTACTAAGTATATATAACCACAATTAAATGATAATGAGAAAAGTAGCTCTTTTTAATGTACTAAACGAATAAAGGGAAATTTCCTTTTGTTTCTATTAACTTAGAAATCCTCTTTGTCATCTGCATTGTTCCCAAGTCAAACTCAACTCTTGTCCTCATCTTTCTTTGGTATGTATATCTTTGGCATGTAATCTGAGATATAAGCAGTATTCTTTGTTCAATTTGGTGGCCTAGCAGGGAGGCACACCTTCCTGGGCAAGAGGTTAGACTGGAGTACCCAGGACACTTGTTGTGGCTTCTCTCACACATTTGACTGAGGAAGTTACTGTGGGGAACACAGGCAGCAAAATTGGCCCTGAGAGGAAATTGAGTGGGGGGAGCCAGAATTGTTTATGTTCAGTGCGTAAACAACTCATGGAAGCTTAGGTGCATGACAAGGAATGGCCTTTATAGTGATTGGTTGGTTCTATTTCCTTCCCTCCCATGCAGTCTTTTGCTTTAAAAAGGGCATGCTCCATGTTAATAAACAAGTTCGTATTTGAATTGACTCCCCACTGCGTCTGATTGTCTCCTGGGCTGAGGGAGGTTGGGGAATGGGCAAGCAGCATACTTACCTTTCTTGGGACCCTGTTGAGAATGTGACTGTTAATTAAGTGCCTCTTACTAATAAGAATTATTGATAGACATATTAAGCAACCAGCACAACTATGTTGCAGCATTATATACCATAGCTAAGATATGGAACCAGCCCAGATACCCCTTAGTAGATGAATGGATCATGTGGTATATGTACACAATGGAATTTTTGACTCCATCAGAAAGGCTGAGATTTGAGGATCACGGTTCAAAGCCAGCTCAGGTAGGAAAGTCTGTGAGACTATTATCTCCAATAAACCACTAGAAAACCGGAATTGGCACTGTGGCTCAAGTGGTAGAGCTCTCTCCTTGAGATAAAACACACAGGGACAGCACCCAGTCCCAGAGTTCAAGCCCTACAACCGCCAAAAAAAAAAAAAAGAATGACATTGTCCCATTTGTTAGGAAATGGGAAGACTTGGAAAAAATTATATTAGGTGAAGTAAGCCAGGCCTAAAGAAATATAGGTCCCATGGTTTCCCTTATTTGCAATAACTAGTATAGTTCTGAGACAAGCAGAAAAGATCAGATAAATTGATATTAGGTGAAATGAACCCAAGATAAGGATTCAAATGTTCTTCCTTTCTTGTGTTTGTTTCTAACATATTTATAAGATGATTTCTTTCTTGCTTTGTATATCCCATCCCCACACTATAACCTGTGTTTCACTGTATTTGATGTTGGTATAATTTATGGAAGGGAAGGGAAAAAAAACAAATCGTTTAATTAGGGATACAGGTGGACTCATTGCAGCAATGAGATGTACAAGTTGTTATGTCAAAATACAAACTTTACAACTTTGGCTGGGGGCGGGAGGGGGGAGATGGGAAAGAATTGGAAGGGGAAACAAAGGAGAAGGCTACAATGCTTGAAAAGAAATGTACTCATTACCTGGCCCATGTTATTGTAAACCCTCTGTACGATATTTTCACAATCAAAAAAGTTATTGGTAGAATTTGAAAACATATTTGAGTAATAAATAGTATAGAAAAATGTTAAGTTGGTTATTTTTTATCACTACATATCTTTTTGTCTAAGAATAAATCCCAGACTTACTCTAAGGTCCTAGAATAAGCAAAATGGCTTCGGAGATCAGACCATTTCTTTCCACAGAAGATGACAGCAGCAGAAGGAAAACAGGTCCACAACCTGCAGAAGGAAGAGAGTTTTTAATGTCTCTTTAAATCTTAGGTTTCTATGCTAAAGGAGGAACCCTCAGTATAGAGGACAGGTTAAGGACCTAACAGTTCCTGTGCTGTTCTATAATAGGAAGCAGACACCAGTTTCCAATCACTCTATAGGTGACACGCCTAAGTGGTGATCTTGGCTGTGTCCTTAGAGGGTCCAGAAGAGCTCTGTCCTGGTCACTGGAGACTCGGATTGCTCTCTAAGAAAATGACATAGAGGAAAGTGGTCACAAGGCCTGAGTCTGGGTTTTGTCAGATTTAGGTGATGTGAAACATGCAATAATGCCTTCTGACTAAGAATGTGAAAATATCATCAGGTTCCAGCACACAAATTTATCATAACAAGTGTAACTTGCACCATTTCCTAATGAAAGCCAACATTAATGCCTTCTGGACATATTCTTATCATTATTTGTTATCTAAAAAGTTATAAAATCAAGTTCATGATGAGGAAAAAGCCAAGATGAAAACCAAATTTCAGGGGCATTTACAAAAAATGTTGTTCTATACATATCAAATGTGACAAATTATTAAAATTTAATGAAGCTGCGAAGTTAAATTGATTTCTTTTGTTCTACTGTTGCAGCTTTCTTTTACATTTCAACTACTTAATAAAAAGAAGGTAGGCCAACCACCACGAGTGGCTCATATCTAGCTGTAACTCTATCTATTTAGAAGGCTGATACATGAGGAAAATGGATTGAAGCTGTCCCAGGTAAGAAAATCTGTGAAAATTTTATCTCCAATTAACAGTTCAAAATCCAGAAGTGGAAGATTGGTTCAAGTAGTAGAGTTTCATCCTTGAGTAAAAAAGCTAAAGGTCAGCTCCTTGAATTCAAGTCCCATTACACACACACACACACACACACACACACACACACACACACACACACTCACACACACACACACACACACACACACACACACACACACACACACACACAGAGAGACACACACACACTAACTAAAAAATAACCAGTGACCAGAAAACAGAAACAAGATAATATTTTTCTTTATTTTCTTTCATTTTTGTCATTTTTTCTTTTCTCTCTTTGGGAAGGTAAAGGGGGCATAGAAATGGATGGACAAAAGATGAACATATGCAGTAATAGTACTCAGTTGAGCCTATTGAAAGTGCACTGTGCATCTTGTTGGTGGGGAAGGAGAGTAAAACTGGAAGAGACAAATGGAAAGGGTGACATTATCCAAAAAGAAATGCACTCATGGAAGTAGAGCTGTGGCTCAAGATGAGTGCCACTCTTCAGCAATGGGCTCAGGGACAGTGCCCAGGCCCTGGATTCAAGCCTCATGAGTAACTATTAGAAAACCAAAGACCAAAGAAATGTAGTCATTACCACACTTATATAACAAAACTCTCTACACCACAATAACAAAATATTATAAAATAAAAAATAATAATAATAAGGAAGTTAATAAAAAAAATCCAGAGAGAAAAACTGAGATAGCAAGGGAAGGGGTGACATTTCCAAAAAGAAATATACTCATACCTAACTTATATGACAATAAACTCTGTGTAAATCACCTTTATAATAACAATATAAAAGGAAAAAAATACAAAAATATAGTGCTGGAGGCATAACTCAAATGGAAGATCAGACTAATATGTGATACCAGGTTCAAACCCCATTATGAATTTCCCATTCAAAAATGGCTCTTCTCATCACTTGTACTTTCCCTACCTTATGAGCGGGGGTGCAAACTGTTAAAGAGTGAAGAATAAGTCATACATACAGGAGAAAGCTAATCTATCAGGCAGAGAACAGTACCTGTAAAGAGCAGTACTTGCTAGAACATAGGTTGACTAGAACACATGCTGATGGCATGTTTTTTGAAATAAACAAACCTCATTGAGCTTGAATACAGCCTGCACTGTATACTAGCTGGAGATTCAAAGTTAACTAGCTTCTGGACCTCAAATTCTTCATAGGTAAAGTGAGCATAACAATACTTATCTCACAGGATTATGTGAGATAATGTCATCAAACATGGAGCGGGTTGTGTCTTAGGTGTGTGTGCAACACTCAAACACTGCTGGGGGGAGTATATACTGGCATGATGTTTACCATATTACTTAACAGTAATACAACTACTATAGGCTCACACCTGTAATCCTACTTACAAAAGAGGCTGAGACCTGAGGATCTAGATTCTAAGTCAGCCTGGACAAAAAGTGGATGAGACTCATCTCCAGTGACCTCTAAAAAGGCTGGAGGTGGAGCTTTGGTTCAAGTGTTCGAGTGCTAGACTTGAGCATAAACCTCAGGAACAATGCCCAGGCCCTGAGTTCAAGCCCTAGGGCCAGCACAAACTCACACACACACATAGACACACACACACAATTTTGTATCTTCCTATTACTCCACTTAAACAATACATATCCTCTTTCAAGCCCACCAGTTGTTGTCATTGGTGTTGTTGTTGAAAGGGACGTGCTGTGTAGCTCAGGGTGTTCTTAAACTTACAATCTCCTGAGTACTGGGATTACAGGTATGACAACCATACTTGACTTGACTCAGTAACTCTACTTATAACATTTTTCTGAAAGAAATTCATTCAAATTCATGATGATAGTATGGCTTAAAGCTATTCACACTAATTTTCAAGTGTACAAAATATAAATAAAATAGATGGATATGGTACTATGCTACCACAAGGTAATTCCAGCCAATACTAAGGAAACTGACACAGGAGAATAAGGATTTGAGGTAAGCCTGGTCTACACTGTAGGACTTCTCCAAAGGAAAAAAAATGGATAAATATTAATCTACTGTGAAACATACAATATGTTAAATTTATATAATGGGACAAATGGATCATTTTAAGGGAAATAAAATCTTGGCAGAAAATTTAAATACATAAATGTTTGTGTGTGTGTATGTATATATATAAATTTAGAGAAGAAAAATTTCAAGTGGTATTATCTGCATCTGTCAGTCTACCTGTCACCCACCTACTTACTGACACATTGATTTCTATTTAGTGTTCACAAAATGCTGTTTTCTTACATAAGTACAAAAAAACTGTAAAACAAAATGTACAAAAATTGCAATATAATATTACAAAATTAGTTTAATCCCTACCATAATGATTTGGAGAAAATATGCATTAAGTTAATGGTGTGGAATACTGCTCAAGAATGGAAGTCTAAGAGAATGTAGTTTGTGTGTGTGTGTGTGTCTGTGTGTGTGTGTGTGTGTGTGTGTGTGTATTTGTGTGTGTGTGTTCCATAAATAATGGAGTCTGAAGTATACTTATTACTCTTGCTTAGTCTTTTTGCTCAAAGCTGACACTCTACGACTTCAGCCACATCTCCACTTCTGGATTTTGGTTTATTTGTTTTTTGTTATTGTTTTTTTGGTGGGTCATAGGGATTGAACTCAGCTTGGGCCCTATTCCTAAGCTCTTCAGCTCAAGGTGAGCACTCTACCGCTTGAGCCACAGTGCCACTTCCAGTTTTCTAGTGGTTTATTGGAGATAAGAGTCCCACAGACTTTCTTGCCCAGGCTAGCTTTGAATCGTGATCCTTAGATCTCAGTCTCCTGAGTAGCTAAGATTACAGAAGTGAGCCACTGGCACCCACCTTGGATTTTGGTTTCTTTCTTTCTTTTTTTTTTTTTTACATACAATTGAATTTTATTCGACCTTACAAAGAGAAGTTTTGATACATGTTACGTTGATGAAGCTTGAAGACATGCTAGTCACAGAAAGACAAAAACTATTTTTTTGAGGAATATATAGTTGGAGAAATATCTCAGATTATTCTTCATAGGCTGCTTTAAACCAGGATCCTCCGTTTTTGGCCTCTACAGTAGCTAGGAGGTAAAACATGAGCCACTGTGGACAGCAACTATGTTAACATTTTTGACATTTGAATGAATTTTAAAGTAAGACATATGTTACTTTTGAAAATGGCAAGAAATAGTAATTAATGGTTAACAGAATTTAAAACAATCAAAGCTCAGAATGGCAAGTAGCTGAGAAGAGGATGGAATAAATCAAAATTGCCTATGACACTTTTCAGACTGTGCACAAAAATGATTGCATTGTTGGAGCCCAAGGACATCAGATAGCTGAGCTACAGCTTGCTGTCCTACTCATGAATCTAGTTACTGCTATTCACAAGATTGTGATGTTGCTGGGTGACACACCTCAGTTTCAAGTTGGGAGCCTGAAATATTTCTGTTGATCTAGAAGGAGAAACATACCAGGAGAAGAAATGTGATTAGCAGTGCCAAATGCAAAAATTCATCCAGTCCAAGGAAGACAGAATAACTCTGTTTCTGAAAAGACTATTCTTTCATGAAGAATCTTGAGCTGAATATTGTGATCCATGTTTGTAATCTCTGAACTTGAGAGGCTGATTTAGAAGTTAGCTTGAGACCATCCTGTTTTAGGCCAACAGAAGGACACATAGAAAAACCCTATTTTAATACAACAACAACAAAAGACCAAACGATTGGGAATGTGGTTAGGTTTAGAATGCTTGCCTAGCATGCATGAAGTATTTTATTTGATTCCTCAGTATGACATAAGCAGAAAACCTGGAAGTGGTGCTGTGGCTCAATTGGTAGAATGTTAGCTTTGAGCAAAAGAAGGTCAGAGAGATTGTTCCTGCCCTGATTTCAAGCCCTAGGATAAAATAAAAGTTAAATAAAATAAATAAAATAAAAGTTAAAATAAAAGTGCAAATTGCTGTTTGTTGGAATAAATATGTTCAAGATTTCTTTATATTCACTAGAACACTGTGCTGTTGGACATTCATAATGAACTTAGAGAAAAGTAAAATAAATTAATGAAATAATATCTGGCATTGGACAGGACATAGTGAGATCTAAAACTGATTGCTGCCTATGGCCACTTGATACAACCAATGTTACAGATATATTTGCCAGATTGTCTTATTTTAAAGGTACAATCATGTTTTTTTTTTCTTTTTCGAAATAATTTTACTGCCGCGTGGTAGTGGCTCACACCTATAACTTTAGCTACAAGGAGGCTGAGAACTGAGGGTCTGTGAGACTCTTTTCTCCAACTAAAGGTTCAGAAAATGGGAAGTGTCACTGTTGCTCAAGTGGTAGAGCACTAGTCTTAAGCTGAAGAGGGACAGTGCCCAGGCCCACAGTTCAAGCCCCACAACTGACAAAAACTACTACTACTACTACTATTACTACTACTACTACTACTACTACTACTACTACTACTAATAAATGTTATTTTATGGTTACTATTAAGGTGTCATGTATAAAGGCCCAATTCATGAATTTGTTTCTTTAATAAAAGTAACACAAATCCATCTTCATTGCCAAGAGCCAGGATTTGGTCATCTGCTTTCTCGCTGATCTCTGGGTGTAAAAGCAATCTGTAATACAAAGGAAACCAAACCAATTTTGACTATAAATACTTTTTTTTCTCTGCATATCATACAAAAAACAATGCTGACAAAATGAAATAAAAAATCCCAAACTTTAAAAAATTCTTCTAGACAAGTTAAAGAATTACTGAGAACCAGTATTTTAATAATAATTTCAGAGAGTTTGAACTCAAGGTCTGGGTTCTATCTCTGAAATTTATTACTCAAGGCTAGTGCTGGCATATTGAGCCACAGCGCCGCTTTTAATTTTCTCGTGGTTATTTGAAGAGAAGATTCTCACTGACTTTCATGTCAAGCCTGGCTTTGAACTAGGATCTGGAGATCTCAGCCCTCTGAATAGCTAGAATTGTGGGCATGAGCTATTGGCACCAGGCTAGACTAATTGCTTAACTCAAAGAGAGTTCGGTTAAAATTATATGTTAATCATGTTTAACTTTGTAAAATAAAGTTAACTGAAATGCCTTGTACTAGAAATAAGGAATCAAATGTGCCCACTGTGTAGGTGGGTTACAAAGTTCTTACCACATGCTACATATTTTCCTTGTTTTCTATTGTTCCAAAATTGTTTGCTTTCCAGAATCATGCCTTATCTTTCCTTGCTAGTTTCTTTAGCATATTTTATACATGCTCACAACTTCTTCAACTATCATTTACTTATGTGAAGAGCTTGCAAATATCTATGCTCAATCCAAACTCCCTATATGCACCTCTCATCCAGGTACTCAACTGCCATAAGTATTTGTGAAACAGTAATCCTGTCTTTCCATTAATGGATATTAATGTGTCAGTAAAATTTAGGAAAATAAAGGAATAATATCAATAAATATAATTGATGGTTGTAATACTAATGCTACATATTACTACAATGCTGATTATTTTCTGAGCAATTTAATATAAAGCTCAAGGAAAACAACGACTTTTAGTGCTGATATTGGGGTTTAAACTAAGGTTCTTACCTTCTCACATATGCGTTTTCCCTCAATGGCAGTGTTTTACCCTTGAACCACAGATTCCTTTCCAAATTTATTTGGGGGATTATTTAGAGATAAGAAACTCATTGTCTTTCCTTCCTGGGCTGGATTAAAACCTGAATTCTCAGATATCAGCTCTCTGAGTAGCTAGAATTACCAGTGTGTGATAACAATGTCTAGTTTCAAGGAGAGGGCAAGGTACTGATTTCAAGCTCCAGAAACAGCACAAAAACAAAAACAAAAGTTATGACATGTAAATATACTGATAAACCAGAAACCCAAACAAACCAAATGTGGGTACCTAGATGGGCAAAGGACTTAGTAGCATTATTATCACTATTATCTTTTCTGGCATTTTAAATAACTGAAATTATGGGTTAAAGGCATAGCTTAGTTGGTAGAGTACTAGCTAAAGAGCAACAGCATCAAACACCAAGTACAAGTCCCAATCTCAGATTTTAAATAAACCTGAAATGTTTTCTCTTAAATGAAAAATGACTATAGGAAAACCCCTGACACCTAAATGTACGGTTCAAAGAAGAAAACTAGAAAATGTTCAGGAAGACAGAATTTTACATCTCAGTGATTACTGTACAGAAATAGATCAGATCATGTGTAACTTTATACTACATGCAGTGTGCTACATTCAGGGCTTAAAAATTGTACACATTTACACTCCTCAAAAATCACAACTTACCACGACACTGGGAATTCACATCTATAATTCTAGCCTAGTGTTTTGCTACTTAAGCCATAAACTACATTTCCAACATTTTGGGGTGCTTAATTGGAGATAAGAGTCTCACAGATTTTCTTCTGCTGGCTAGCTTTGAAACAAAATCCTCAGCTCTTTGCTTACTGAGTAGCTAGGATTTAAAGCTTGAACTGATATTCTTTTACTCCTCTATTCTCTTCAATGCTCCTCTATGGATATTTAAGATTGTTAAGTTGTTTAAAAACCCTACTTTTGAACACAGCTGAGAAAATCAATGAAAATAAAAGCTGTGTCTGAATAGATCGATAAATGGATATATATTTTAAAAATTGATCAAAATACATAATAACAAAGCAGAGAAGAAACCAGTTGCCAATAACAAGAACAAATGAGTACTTTATCAGAAATTCTACAGTTGTAAAATTAAAAACTGCAGTAAAAAACAACTTCAGATTATTTATTCAAAGGTGAAACCTATCAACCCTACTTAAGGAAGAAAGAGAAAAACAAATGGAATTGACAAATATTTTGTTAATTTACATTTAAATGCATTCCAATCAAGAAAACTCTACGCACAGATGAATTTATTATTGATTTTCCTAAAACTTTGAAGAGATCATTTTGATTCTACAATAATACTTCCTTAAAAAGTGAAGAAATAGTAGTTGCCCTCTTAAAAGGTTCTTTTAAAAAATACCTGGCTGAATTTTGTCTGGAATTATATCCATGTACTGAGCAATTAAGAATTGTTTCAGGACATTGAGTCTTCTAACCATTAAGTACTTGATTCTTCGTTTACTTAGTCCTTTTTTTTGTATAAATATTGAAAGGTTTTATAAAATCCGTTTGGAAGGACTTTTCTCAAAGCAGAATGACAAATTGTAAGCATCTCAGGAAATAGAGCAGTGAGTATGAAAGCCATGAACAAATTAGCATGTCTTTAAAGAAGTTTTAATACATAGAGCATAAGTAAGAAAGAAAATTTTAGATGATAGACTAACTAAGGGAGGCCAAAAGGTGGGTGAGTGCCTCCATAGGAAGAGGAAAGCTTGGGTTGAACCCTGAGGGAGAACTGTCTTATACTGTTCTGTCCTGTCAAGGTACTTGTCATGTATCAGGTGCCTGCCCAGGGAGGCTGGCACTGCTTGCACAGCACCATGAATGTGGTCAGCTTGCCGTCATCCATGGTCAGCAGCAAAAACCAGATGAAGTGGAGCAGGGATTGGACAGAGGGCAGCCGTGCTTGATGGATGGTGCTTCTTTGCACACATGATGAAGACCACAACCTGCTTTTGTTTTTCCAATAGAGAAACTGCAGCACTGCCTGGGCCACGAGCATGTCCACTTGCCTTGGAAGCTGTGGGCCGTGGAGTCCTCCACCAGCATGTTGGCACATCCCATCGCTGTCTATGGAGTTTAAGAAGTAATATCAAGATTCCCAGTAGTTCTCTCTTTCCACAGGGTCAGTGCCCAAAATGGATGGAGCCAGGGGTGGCCTTGTTTCCAGGAAACCCAACTGGAACACTTCAGGGCTCTGGAGTCCATCTAAATTAACATCCTAGCCAGACACTACATCGACTTATGCCTTCTTCGGGGACTAAAACACCACCATAATCAGTGCTTCTGTGCTGTTTTGCTGGCCATGAGGGAAGAACAGCAGTATGCTACTGAGAACATGAGCTCTTGGGCCTCAGAGGGCTTGCTCTGGGATATGTACCTGAAGAAGAGGGTCCAGTACTTCAGGTGTGCCCCATACTGGCTGCATTTCTCCATGCAGCTTTCTTTGCAGGTGATTGTGGGCTTCATTTTAGGAGACTGCCTGCTCCAACATCGCTGCTGCCAATGTGGCCCAAATACTATAACCTTTAGAAAGACTAGGTCAAAGCCTCAGTATATTAATACCAGGAATTGGTACATCAAAGAGCAGGGTATGGAAAGGATAGACAAATGAAGGGAGGATGGGCAGAATGTAGTCAAGCTTATTGGGAAAGAGTGAAGATACAGAAGATACTGTATGAAAGGCAATGTACTCATCTAACTCATGCAATTGAAATCCCTCTACAAAACCTCTTTATAATCACTATAAACTAAATTAATTTTCTTAAAAGGAATTCATTGCATATACTACAAAACTAAGAAAAATAAGGGAACTTGTGTGTCAGAGGGGGGTGTGAATATTGTAGGGGTGGGATGGATCAATATGAACTGTATTCATAAACTGCTTTGTTACATGGCACCTCCTTTGTACAATTACTTGAAGATAATAGACAAATAAGAACAATAAAGGAAAGAAGTAAGATAAGGTGAGTACAGGAGAAAGAAATGGTTGATATATACTTCTTATATAGAACAGGAATTCCTATTAGGAATTCCCTGTAGAAGAACTCTACTTTTTTTTTTGTAATATTTCAGAATAAGATGAGATTCATAAAGCAGGGTTCATTATAATTTGTCAAAAATAATTTAAAAAGTTTTTAATAACCCAAGAAAAGTAAATTCCTATATTATCTACATGAATACATTTAATTTATGATCATGGTTTGACAGAAAAATCCATGGAAATGTTTTATTTATTTATCTTTTGGTCGGATATGGGGCTTGAACTCTGGGCCTGGGCACTACCCATCAACTCTTCAGCTCAAGGCAAGCACTCTACCACTTGAGCCACAATGCCATTTCTGGTTTTCTGGTGATTAATTGGAAATAAGCGTCTCATGGACTTTTCTTCCTGTGCTGGCTTTGTAGCCAAATCCTCAGATCTCAGCAAACTGAGTATCTAGTATTCCAGGGGAGGGCTACCGATGCCTCGCTAAAAATTTTAATTTTAATTAACCAGCAGAAATCCAGAACTTGAAGCTTTGCTTAAAAGGTGGAATGCAGGCAGAAAGTGAAAAGCAAATACTAGCAGAGAGGCAGGCAGAGAATGAGAGAGAAAGAGAGGGAGGGAGAGAAAAATAAAGGGAGGGTAAGAGTAAGGGAGGGAGAGGGAAAATGTAAAAACAGGGGGAAACAAAACAATGAGAAGAGACAGGCAAAAGCGGGTAATGAATGTGAATAATATTAAAATATGTAGTATGAAAATATGAAAATATAATGGAGCCCAATATTTTGTGAAATAATAAGATAATATGTCTAATAGAAATTTAAGTTTGAAAGCAAATATAAGGTTTATTTAGATAGTGATGAGGATGGAGATTAGTTGCTGGGGAAGGTATTACTTACATAGTATTCTAAGGCCCCATCCACAATCCCTGAAGATGCTCCTAGCCTAGGCAGGCCAATGAAGTGGCCACTGCCATTTTTTACAGCAGAAAAGGAAGTGCCATTCTGAGAACCAGAGGATTATATTGGCCAGCCATCTGTGGCTCAAGCTTGTGATCCTAATTACTCAGGAGACTGAGATGTGAAGATCCAAGTCAGGACAAGCAGGAAAATCCCTGAGACACTAATCTCAAGTTAAACACCACAAATAGGAAATGGAGCTGTGCTTCAAGTACAAAGGCTCCAGGACAGCACTCAGGCTCTGAATTCACCCTCAGGTTCAGAAAACACACACACACACACACACACACACACACACACACACACACACACACACACACACACACACACAGAGAGAGCTAATTATATATTAGAAAACAGTCATATATCAACATTTAATCCTCACAAATATTAACTTCCACTGAATTTCACATTCTCTTAAAAGGGACTATCTTCTTGGCAGAATGTCCTTCATTTTTAAAAAGAATTTATAGCCAAGGAGTTCCGGGAAGATGGTGGAGGAGAAGCTGGAGGCAAAACAAGCTCTCACATAGAAAGCAGATTTAGTGTTCCAGTGAACAGTCTTAAGCCAGAGAATCACTCCAAGTGTGCCATCACATACAGAGAGTTAGGCCAGAGAGGGAAAATCCAGGCAAGCAGAAAGATCTGAGCACTTGCCAGCAGCCGCTGCCGCGGCTGCAGCAGCAACAGCTGTAGCCGCCATTCCTGCAACACAGAGAGTTCAGGACGAAGGAGCCAGACATTGCATGCGGGCGGATTCTACTCAACAAGGAGCAGACATCTTCATCCTGCAGGTCGCAGACCAGAGACGACCCAGGAACCAAGACTTGGCGTGAGTAGAAGCCTGACATCCTCACTCCTTCTCAGGGAGCAGAGGAGGGAAGGCCACCTCTTCCCCCCCACTACCAGAGATCTCCATCTTTGATGCTGACAAACACCCGGCTGAGCTGCTAGCTCTAACTCAGGCCTTGGGAGAAAACCAGAGTCATTTAGCAGTTCACAGAAACTAACCTGACCAGCCAGACTCAGCTCCACCCAGGGAAAAGTCACCCAGCTCAGGACCTTCAGCCCCAGGAGTGGCTTTCCTCACTGTGTAAACAGAGCCAGAGGCTGCCCCTCCCTTTAATAGCCTTGACAATCAATTGAAATTCAGTAAACATAAACTCTGAGAATGGCTCCAGGCTAGGCTCTGTGAGTTTCTCACAAGCTAGCCCACCAGGGAAAAGCTACTCTTTGCTGAAAGGCCTAAACTCTACCCAGAATCTAGCCTCATCAGAGCATCTCCAAACTTGAGGAAACAGCCATCTCCCTCTTTTGTTACTCAAAGCAGATCTCCCTCCCATTGAACTAACCTGGGAAGAGGATCACAAAATCTTGGGTAAAGCAGAAATTTTTTCTGCTTGCTCAAAGAAACTGACTTAAGAAACCAACCAACCCACAGGAAAATCAACCACAAGCAGACCAGAGATTCCAACAAGAGGCTGGTTACAGACACAAGGGACATACATGATCTTCCCACCCCTCCCAAAAAAATCAAAGAACATTTTTTTTGTAACTTTTATAAAAAATTTTTTTCTAAAATATTTTTAAAAATTTTTACCTTTTGGACAATGTCTCCTAGTAACTTTTTTTCTTCCTCTTATAATTTTTATTTTAGGGTATATGTGTGTGTGTGTGCATTTTTCTTTCTTTTTTTTTTCTTTTTAAAAAATTTTTATTTTGGGGGACTAGGAAGGTGGCTCAGTGGTAGAGCGCTTACCTTTCATGCCCGAGGCCCTGGGTTCAATTCCTCAGCACCAGATAAACAAAAAGGAAAGAGCCAGAAGTGGCGCTGTGGCTAAAGTGGTAGACCATTAGCCTTGAGCTGAAGAGCTGAGGGACAGTATTCAGGCCCCACGACCGGACCCCCCCCCAAAAAATATATATTTTTTTTTAGCTCTACTGAACTTTTGATTTTTTTCTTCCTTTCTCATTCTTTGCACATTTTCTTCTCTTTGGTTCTTCTTTGTGTGACATAATTGCTGTTCTGCACACCCTCAATTGTACTCCTAGTCGATTATTAGTCCTTATCCCCCGTTGTGTACACACTTAATCCAGAAATTTATTACTCAATTCAAAACCTCTTTAACTTAATTTCTTTAATAGCAGTACTACCTCTTTATACCTATACAATATTTTAAGTATTTTTAAGTTTTTGATGTCTGCTTTATAGGCCTTTCTTTCATTATATCTACGTTCTTCTCTGAATATTTTGTTTTCATTTTGCATAATTTTTAAGCATTGCACTTTTTATTTTTTAATTTTTGCTTTTCTATTTTTTTCTTTCTTTCTTCTCTTTCTCGTTCTTCTTTTCTCTCTCTCTCTCTACTATCATCCTATCCAACCTATTTCCCGCTTTGAGATTAAGACTTAGTTACATTAACTCTCCCTGTGCATTCCCACATCCCTCTATTCCTATTTTTACCCACATCTTTCCCTAAATCTAATAATTTCTAGTTTGCCAAATTCGTCTTTGTGGTTCGTAGCCCATTAAAATATAGTTGTTTGATATTGAATAGATATATATGTTGAACTAGATTGTATCTGCAGACTTTTGACTGTGCAACTACAGACTTTGGTTGGTATTTGCCTTAAGATAGTGTTCTAGCACAAAACTGGTGTTATTTTCATCCCAAAAAGGCAGAGTAAGCCGGAAAAACACAAAAAAAATGGCAAGTCAAGGAATCTCAACTCCCATTCATGATAATCAGGGGACAGAACAGATAATGAATTATCCAGCGGAGAGTTCCCAAATACCTCTACAAACACTGCTGGCAAACATGGTAAATGAAAAGATTGAAAATTTCAAAAACACTCTGTATGAGCATGATAGGGAGAGAGAGGAGGCAAACTAAAGTTAATACAGGAAAAAACTGAAAATCTAAAAATGACTCTTTATGAGTATGATAGGGAGAAAGAGGAGGCAAACTAAAGGTTAATACAGGAATATCATGAGCGTGAGGAAGCTACTCAAAAGCTGATACAGGAATTGCCTGAGCAACTTGAGAACACTCAAAGAGAAAGTCAGAAATGACGAGAGCAGGCTGAGAACACTCAAAGAGAACAACAGGAATCGCACAAATGGGAGGAAGCTAATCAAAGAGTAATACAGGAGTTGACAGAGCAGGATGAGAATACACAAATATCACTAAGGACATTCATGGAATCCATTAACAAAGAGCTGATGGAAGTCAGGGAGACCACAAATGGAATTCTGAATGGACCCGGACAGAAGGAATGGGAGTCCAAGGAAACCATAACCAATCAATTAAGTGATTTGAGATGAACATTGAACACCAAATTAAGGAAGTAAAGAAGTTCATACAAGATCTAAAACAAAGCTTCAACAAAGAATTTGAAGCCATCAAAGCTGACCAATTAGAAGAAAAAGAAATAAAAAAAAAACAAAGTAGAAAGTCTTGACAGCAGGTTAGAACATGCAGAGGATAGACTCTCGAAGATTGAAGACAGCCTAGATATTATAGAGCAAGAACATACAACCATCCAAGACAAGTCCAAGAATTATGATAGATCTATTCAACACTTGGTAGAAACCATCAGAAGGCCTAATCTGCAGATAATGGGTGTAGAGGAGCACCTAGAAACAGAAGTTAATGGTCTAGGAAATTTTTTTTACAGGATCCTAGCAGAGAACTTTCCAAACATGAAAAAAGTTAGACCTATTCAGATACAAGAAGCTTTTAGAACTTCAAATAGACCATACCAGAATAAGACATCCCACCGTCACATTATAATCCACACAGGATCAATTCAGACCAAGAAAACGATGTTAAAGCTGTCAAGGAGAAAAGATCAATCGTGTATAAGGTGAAACCAATTAGATTCAACTCAGATTTCTCAGCAGAGACAATCAATGCAAGGAGAGCCTGGAATGATGTATGCCATGCCCTAAAAACAAACAACTATCAACCAAGAATACTGTACCCAGCTAAACTCTCCTTCATAACTGAAGGACAAATAAAAACTTTCCATAGAATAGAAAAATCGAAACAATATATCTCCACTAAACCAGCCCTACAAAAGATTCTTAAAGATGTCCTACACATAGAAAACCAACAAGACCACAATAAATGCCAGGAAACTACACCCAAACTGAGAATCCAAGAACCATAGGAAGAACACAGTAGCTGCAGCCACCAAGAAGGTGGATTAAATGGCAGGAATACCCAAATAGTTCTCAGTCTTATCTCTCAACATTAACCGTCTTAACTCTCCAATTAATCGATATAGAGTGTCTAGTTGGCTTAAAAAGCAAGCTCCTTCTATCTGCTGCCTTCAGGAGTCACATCTTGCCCATAAAATTAAACAGATTTTCAATGATAAAGGCAGAAACTAAATCTACCAAGCAAACGGTCCCCATAAACAAGCAGGAGTTGCTATCCTAATATCAAATAAAATAGACTTCAAATTAAAATTCGTGAGAAGAGATAAAGAGGGTCGCTACATACTAATTAATGGATCTCTCCTGCAGGAAGATATTACAATTCTAAATATCTATTTGCCAAACAATGGAGCACCCAAATTTATCCAGGAAACACTATTTGCCCTCAAATCCCACATAGATCCAAAGACATTAATTGTTGGGGATTTTAACATACCACTTTCCCCACCAGATAGATCAAGTCAGCAAAAACTCAACAGAGAAACCCCAGATCTAAACAGCTGCATAGATCAACTAGATTTAATAGACATCTACTGAATATTTCCCAGCAACATCAGAATACACGTTTTTCTCCACAGCACATGGAACATATTCTAAATTAGACCCCATTTTAGGTCACAAAGCAAACTTGTCCAAATTCAGAAACATTGAACTTATACCCTGCATTCTCTCAGACCACAAGGGAATAAAATTAGAATTCCACACCAAAAGCCACCAAAGAAAGTCTGGTAACACATGGAGGCTGAACACCACAATGCTGAATCACGAGTGGGTCATGGAATAGATTAGAAAGGAAATTCAGATGTTCATGCTATTCAACAGAAATGAACACACAAATTACCAGCTCCCCTGGAACACAGCAAAGGCAGTACTCAGGGGCAAGTTTATAGCTCTGAGTTCCTACATAAACAAACTGGAGAGATCTGAAACCAACAATTTAATGAGACATCTGAACCTCCTTGAAAAAGAGCAGCAAGGTAAACCCCAATCCAGTAGACGGAAAGAAATAATTAAAATTAAATCAGAATTAAATGAATTAGAATCCAGAAAAAAAACTATAGAAAGAATCAACAAAACAAAGAATTCGTTCTTCAAAAAAAATCAACAAAATTGACAGACCCTTAGCAAATCTTATCAGAAAAAGAACACACCCAAATAAATAAGCTCAGAGATGAGAATGGAATCATCATCACAGAAACAACCAAGATTCAGGACATTATAAGAAATAATTCTCAAAACCTTATGTTAATAATTTTGAGAACTTGGCATAAATGGAACTTTTTCCAGGAAATATTGTCATGCCAAAACTAAATCAAGATGAGTTAAACCATCTTAACAGGCCCATTTCCAGCATTGAAATAGAAACAGCAATAAGAGACCTCCCATCTAAGAAAAGCCCAGGATCAGATGGTTTTACAGCAGAATTCTATAAGGCCTTCAAAGCAGAGCTCATACCAATACTCCTCCAACTCTTCAATGAAATTAAAAGAGAAAGTTCACCGAACACATTCTATGAAGCCATCATAACCCTCATCCCAACACCAGGCAGGGATCCATCAAAGAAATAGAACAACAGATGCATTTCTTTGATGAACATTGATGCAAAACTTATTCATCCAAAAAAATCATACACCACTGTGAAGACTCAGGGTCTATGTTGTGGGGGCAGAGTGATGCAGGCTCCAGCCTCAGGACTGTGTTTGGTATTAGGAAAGCTCGTGGCATAAAGGGCTAGAGAGGGAAAATGTTCTCTCTCCCTGTCTCAAAACACATGTCACAGACTCCTGGGAGCTGAGGAAGTAGCTCTTCTGCTTGCTTAAGCATGGATGAACAGCTGGTCAAGCATTCGCCTGAGATTGGAGAAGTGGTTTGAGCTTGCTCTAACATAGTTTAGATAATAATATACCAAGACATTGTCTCATATGTCAAGTAAAAATGTGTCTGTTGAAATTTTTTGTGTGAATGTCTTCTGACCAAATCTTGGCAAATATCATGCTTGCTTGTCTTTAAATACCCACTAACAATAAAGCACAGCATGCAGTGGCAATTGCTGTTTGCACTCTGCATCCCTAATCAGAATCTTGTACTACTTTGGCATAGAAGATTTTTTAAGTGCTACAATCAATTAATTTCATTTGTAGGAAAAATGGCAGAAAGGAATGTACCTGAAGATATAGTGTAATTTTCCCTTTTGATTAATTAAGAACTTTATGTTTAATTTCAACAAAGTTATTGTGAGAAATACCAAGATATGAGATCCAGTTTCTGCCAATAATTAGATTAAATTAAAAGGAAAGTTCCTCTGTTTGCAGTAACAATTGCAATATGACATCTAAAAATGTGGTCAACACATTTGTGTTGTGGTGTAGTTAGCTATATTTATGTAGTGTTATAGAATTTTAATAAATTTCTTCAAGCACAAGGAAAAGTTTAATACATGTTAATGTTTTATACACAGCAAATAATATACCAGGTTGTATTCAACAAATGTTTTCATTTTTCAATGTGTGTGTGTGTGTGTGTGTGTGTGTGTGTGTGTGTGTGTGCGCGCGCGCGCTAATACTTGGGCTTCAACTTGGGGTATTGTGCCATACCACCATTTCGGGGTTTTTTTTTTTTTTTTTGCTGCTTTAGATCCCTTTGAATCGAGATCCTCAGATCTCAGATTCCTATGTAGCTGCGATCACAGGTTTGAGCCACCAGCATTCTGAATGATGCTTTTGTCATGTTCTGTTTGCCTAGCATGAACGAAGCATGAAGGGTTCAATTACTCAGTACCACATAAAGAGAAAATCCCAGAAATGTTGGTGTGGCTCAAGTGGGAGGGCGCTATCCCTGAGCAAAAAAAGAAGTTCAGAGACAGTGCCCAGTCCCTTAGTTCATGCCCCAGGACTGCCAAAAATAAAAAGAGAGAATTTGTCAATAATGGATGAGGGAGGGATCCAGAGTCCAAATTCATCACTGAATTTTTCTTCCTCTATTTCAAAATCAAAATATCATTCTCAAAGGAACAATGGAGCAAAAAGGTGATCCAGAAAGAACATATCTTATGAAGTAATACTAGAATTTCTTAGTCCAACAGTCCTGTAGAGATAATCCATTAAGTATAATTGTGCAAGAGCTCATTGTAATAGCACAAGTGATATCTGGAGATTTTGTGTGGGTGCTGTTCCTGAAACTTGATCAGAGAATTAATTGCTATTCCTATATTTTTCCCACCAGGATAGTACTCTATTACTTAAGCCACAGCTCCACTTGTGGTTTTTTGGTGTTTAAATGAACATAAGGGTGTCATGGACTTTTGCTGGTTCACCTGGCTTCAAAATATAATCCTCAAATCCCAGCATTCTGAAGAGCTAGGATTACAGCTGTGACTCACTAGCACCCAGAGAAGCAATTTTTTGATTGAAAGGAATTAAGAATACAGATCATCCAGGAAGATTCACCCGCAGTACTAAATATATCATCATGACCAATTTCCGAGCATACACACACATGCATCTCGGTGGTCTGTATCATCTTTCCCAAAAGAATAGGGCCTTCTATGTGGCAAATTGTGGTGTCACAGGCCTTTATTCCCAGCTACTGAAAGGCAGAGGTATAGGAGGATTGGGTTCTGAGGTTAGCTTGAGTGAAGTTAGCACAAGACCCTATATGAAAAGCAAACGGTAAAAGATAAAAGGGTTGGAGCCCTGCAGGGCTCAAGTGGTAAAATATCGACCTAGTAAGTGAAAGGCCCTCAGTTCTATGGAAAAGATGAAAAAGTATAGCATCTCAGTCCATTTTCTCATGATTTAACAAAAA
Organism: Dipodomys merriami; assembly: GCF_024711535.1. NCBI lineage: Eukaryota > Metazoa > Chordata > Mammalia > Rodentia > Heteromyidae > Dipodomys > Dipodomys merriami. The sequence continues at coordinate 65,843 of NW_027203052.1, read as the reverse complement.
CCTTGAAACTGTATACTTCATAAGGAATAAGAGGTCTATTTCACTCACAATAGTGGTGGCTGGAAATTCTAAATAGCATGGTAGTGCATAGGAAAAGGCCCCTAGGTGTATCACATCATGTAGGATCTCAGACATCCTTCTTCATTTCTCCTGCCATGTGATGGGCCTGGAGTCTGAAATCAGAGGTTGGATGCTGTCCCTGAGCTTGTTCAACTCAAGGCTAGCACTCTATTACTTGAAACACAGCTCCACTTCCTGTCTTTTCTGAGTATTTTGTTGGAGATGAGTGTCAGAAAGTTTCCTGCTTGGGGCTTGCTTCACATCTCAGCCTCATGAAGCAGCTAGGATTATAGATGTGAGCTACCCATGCCTAGCTTACATGCCACAGTTTTGAAAACAAAAGTCAATTAGGCACTGCTGACTAAGGCCTATAATCCTAGTGACTTAGAAGGCTGAGAACTGGAGAATGGTGGTTCAAAGCCAGCCCAGGCAGATATGTGTACAAGTTCATCTTCTACAAAGCACCGCAGGGCTTGAGCTGTGTTTAAGGTGGTAGAGTGCCAGCTAAGCAAGCAAGTTGAGACCCAGATTTCAAAAACAATTATGTGAAAATACAAAACAAAATAAAGCAACCCTCCAGCCTATAAAAATTAAAATAGTGGGCTGAGAATGTAGTTTAGTGGTAAAGTTCTTGGCTTGCAGGCATGAGGCCCTGTGTTTGAATGCTCAGCACCACATAAGCAGAGAAGGCCAGAAGTGGAACTGTGGCTCAAGTGGTAGAGCATTAGCCTTGAGCTAAAGAGCTCTGGGATAAGTCCCATGCCCAGAGTTCAGGCCCCATGACTGAAAAAAACATTAAAATAGTACGGTAGTCCAATAGTAAAATAATGGTCATTAAGTAATGGCTTGAAAATTAAACAAACAAACAAACAAACAAATACTCTCCATAAATCAAAACCTTCTACAAAATAATTTAAATGTCCTTTTTTTTTTTTTTTTCTTATTTTGGGTCCGTTCATGGGGCCTGGGACTCTGGGCCTGGGCGCTGTCTCTCAGCTATTCAGCTCAAGGCTAGCGCTCTACCACTTGAGCAACAGCACCACTTCCGGCTTTTTTCTTTTTGCTTATGTGGTACTGAGGAATCGAACCCAGGGCCTCAGGCTTGCAAGGCAAGTGCTCTACCACTGAGCCACCTTCCCAGCCCCTTAAATGTCCTTTTAGACATATTTTCTTTTTTTTTCCATCATGTCATGGGATTTGAAATCTGGGTCTTGGAACTGTCTATGAGCACATCAGCTCAACACTAATGCTCTGCCACTTGAGCCACAGAGCCACTTCCAGTTTTCTGCCAGTTATTTGGATAAGAGGGTCTCACTGCATTATAGGCATGCACAAGGTAGGCTTTTCTTGTTTGGTTTGAGTTCAGAGAGCCATATTTTTATTATGTAATTTAATACATTTTTGCCTACAACAAAAATCACAAGAAAAAGTCATCTAATAGAGGTATTCTTGGTTAAAGGGATCCTAGATGGTAATCTCCAAAATCTCATGATATATTTCACTCTTGGTTTTGACATCCTTTTGCCTTCTTCCCCAAACATTTTTTAAAATTGAACTCATGGTTTGAGATCTGTCTCTGTTTTCTTTTGTCCCCCCTCAAATTTAGTGCTTTACCACATGAGTCACAGCTCCTCTTCTAGATGTTTGGTCATTAATTAGAGACAATTGATCCATTATCCTCAGATCTCACCATCTGAGTAGCTAGGTTTACCCAATGAAGTTTTAGACAAAGCCATCACAGTGTCAATACCCTTGAAGATATAACATACATCCTATGAACACGGACATTCTCAACATCATCACAGCACAACCACTGAACTCAGGGATTTTTAAAAAGCAATTCATTACTACTGTCCACATTTTACTCAAACGACATTATCATATATTGCATCTGACTATTAAGTCTCACAGTTGCCTAGAACTGCCTACAGCATTTTCTGCTTTCCATTTACTTTGACTTGAAACATGAAAATGAGGACTTACTTTGCTCAATTTCCCTAAATTTGAATCTCCTAGATGTTTTGCCTTATTTGCTGTTTATCTATTTTTAACTTAAAGTGATAGTGTGCTCATGTCAGTACAACCTTAGAAGTAGTATATACTTTTTATGTCTCCCTTTGCTTGGTTTACTTTGATCATTTGATTAAGAGAGATGTTATACCGATATTAGGGGGTAGCAATGAGAGGAGAAGGCCAAGTAGACAGGCTAAATGTAGTCAAAGTACTTTATATGCACATACAAAAATGATCAATTAGGGGCCGGGAAGGTGGCTCAGTGATAGAGCGCTTGCCTTGCATGCATGAGGCCTTGGGTTCGATTCCTCAGCAGCAAATAAGCAAAATGGAAAAAAGCCAGAAATGGCACTGTGGCTCAAGTGGTAGAGAGCTAGCCTTGAGCTGAAGAGCTGAAGGACAGAGCCCAGACCCAGAGTTCAGGACCCACGACCGGACCCCTCCAAAAAAAAATGAACAATGAGACAGGGTTGGTGGCCCAACCCTGTAAATTTAGCTACTTAGCAGGCTGACATTTGATGATCATGGTTCAAAACCAGCCAAGGCAGGAAAGTCAATAAGATTTTTCTCTCCAATTAACCACCAGAAAACTTTAAGTGGCACAGTGGCTCAACTGTTAGAGCACTGTCCTTGAGCTGAAGAGCTCAAGGACAATGCCCAGGCCCATAGCTCCAGCCTCAGGACTGACAAAAAATAATGAAGCTAGAAAACAGTGTCTGACAACTGTAATTCTTGTTAACTAGGAGGCTGAGATTTGGGGATCCTATTTCAAGGCCAATTTGAGCAGGAAATGTCCATGAGCGTCTTACCTCCAGTACACTACCAGTAAAAAAGGAAATGGAACTGTGGCTTACTTGGTTGCAAGCTAGCCTTGAGCAAAAGAAGCATAGGCATAGTACCCAGGCCCTGATTTCAAGAACCACGACATGCACAGAAAATTAAAACCAAATAAAACTTACTAAAATTGCTTTAAGAAGGGAGTGTGAGAAAAAATGGATAATTTTGATTCGAGTACATTTTATGTCTGCATGAAAATGTCAATGTATATGCTAATAAAAACTCAAAAGAAGTTGTTGTAGGTTACCCACTGAAAAATTATTACTGATTACATTCTGAAATATTTGGATTCATTAATTCAGTGGGTACTGATGTTTTTCCTCTAATAGTTATTAATGAGAAGGCTGGCAATGATGGCTCATACCTATAACGCCAGCTACTGAGAAGGATGAGATCTGAAGATTGCTGTTTTCAAGACAGCCTGGGAATGAAAATCCATGACACTTATCTCCAAAAATTATTCAAGAGTAGCCGGAAGTGGTTCTATGGCTCCATTGGTAGAGAACTAGCCTTGAGCAAAATGAGCTCAGGGTCAGTGCCTAAGCCCTCAGATCAAGCCCCAGGATTGGCAAACACACACAAAGAAGTCTTATTACTTGTAAATAGGGACTTGTACATTTTTCCCATGAATTCAATTTCAGACATCACTGTGTACTGTGGGAGGTTTGAGTGCTCTGGGGTGCACATTTCTATTAGATTACATGGAAAGGGCATCTACACTAAATTTCCTCATTCAATTTGTACTGATCAGTTAGCATTCTATCATGAGAAAGAATTGCATTTCCCATTTATTTAATATTCACTTACTAATCAGTATAGACGTGGATTCCTACATAAATTATTTTCTATTTTTATTAACTTACTTGATTTTTAAAAGTTCTATCTTTTGCCTACTTTTTAAACACTTTAGTAAATTATGACCTAATGCTATAGATATATCTACTTTTGAATATTCTCATGAATTCACACTTATCCACAGCAAACACAAACAAAGTATAAAGTGTTTCCTTGACCCCCTAAAAGATCTCTTGTCTTTCTTTAGTAAAATTCCACTCCATACTGAGTCCCAGGCTATATAATTGATCGGCCATCACTACAGTTAATTTCACCTTTTCTTGACTTTCAAGTAAACAGAATTATACAGTAATATGTCATTATTGTGACTGGCTTCTTCTGATCAGCTTATTTTTTGAAACATAATTTTATTGTTATTAATATTTAGTTTTTATGTGGCATGCTCCACTACAGTTTTTTTTTCCCTTTATCTAATATCTGGTTCTATGCACTCAAACAAACACCATAGTAGAGCAACTGCACACACACTTGCACATACACACACAAACTATAGATGTATAGCACATATTAATATATAGTATGTTAGTATATAATATATATTATATAGAATGTATTATACAATATATCCTATAATGTATATAGTGTATACCATATGCAATACATATGTATATTATATATGCATTACATAATATGCTATATTATATATACTATAGTGTATATGAAACATTATGTACACTATTATATATTGTATATCATATAACAGTGCATGTTATATAATTATGTATTACATATAATATATTACATGTAATATAATATACAACTTATACAATATAATATATAATGAGTAATATATAATATAATAGGTATTATATAATATATATATATAATTTATATTATGTATTATATATTGTTCATAGCATATAAAACATCTTGTATATGGTTTATACAATATATTATGTTATATATTATATACAATATATTGTATATTATAAATCATATATGTTATATATTATACAATTATGCATTTTATATATAGTATACACTCTATAGTACATATATAGTATACACAATATGTTATATTTCACATGATACATAATATAATATATACACTATACACTATATTATATATCATACATATCATATAATATACATAGTAATACATATAATTTATAATATATACAACATATAAAATATAATACATATTACAATATGTAACATATATAATATACATACATATACAATAGTGTTAAATTGCCTTGTACTGGTGGCTCACACATGTAGACATAGCTACACAGGAGGCTTAGATCTAAGTATTGTGGTTCCAAGCCAACTTGGGGAGGGAAGTCCATGAGATTCTTATTTCCAATTAACCACTAAAAAATTGGAAGTGAAGCTGTGGCTCAAAGAGGTGCAATGCTTGCATTACAAAATGTGTTTAGGAGCAGTACAAGGCCCAGAGTTCAAGTCCAACAGCCAAAGGGAGGACTAACATCTCACAGTCTTTCCTTCCTGGGCTAGTTTCAAATTGCAATCCTTTGTTCTCAGACTCCTGAATAATTAGTATTACTAGATTGAGCCTCCAAGTCTGGATTCTGGTTGTTGTTTTTTTTTTTATATTCTAATTATCTCCTGTTATTTATGGCTGTATTCAGGTTAGCTAACAGTGTTTTGCAGTCAGAAATGAGGGTTTTTTTTAAATTTTATTTTATTTTATTTGAGAACATACTGTAGAGAGGGGCTACAATTACATGGGCAGGATAATGCATACATTTCTTACCAAGCATTGCAGCCTCCTCCTTTGTTTACCCTTCACCTCCCTTCCCTGCCTCCCCCCTTCCCCCACCCAATTATACCCCCCTCCCACCCCACACCGACATTGTAAAGCTGGTTTTGACATGACATTTTGTACTTCTCATTGTTGCAACAGGTCCACCTGAATCCTTAAATGACTTGTTTGTCCCCATCTCCTCCGCATGTTATACTGACATCAAATATAGTGAAAGCGGGGGTTACACTGTGGGGGAGGGACATACAAAGCAACAAAGAAATAATCTTATAAATGCGTTAGAAACACATGCACGAAAGAAACGAAAACATTAAAATACATATTTAAGGGTTCATTTTCCTAACATCACATTATCACATTGACTCATACCTATACTATATATTGCAAATAAGGGAAACCATGGGACCTATGCTTCTTTGGGCCTGGCTTACTTCACTTAATATAATTTTTTCCAAACCTTTCCATTTCCTAACAAATGGGGAAATGTCATTCTTTCTGATGGAGGCATAGAATTTCATTGTGTATATATACCACATTTTCTTGATCCATTCATCTACTGAGGGGCATCTGGGTTGGTTCCATATCTTAGCTATGGTAAATAATGCTGCAATAAACATAGTTGTGCTGGTAGCTTTAGTGTGGTCTTGTTTGTAAACATTTGGGTAAATGCCCAAAAGTGGGATTGCTGGATCATAGGGGAGATCTAAGTGAAGTCTTTTGAGGAACCTCCATACTGCAGAAATGAGGGTTTTTTTTTTAACTTTTTTTCAAGTCCAAATAGTACCAGAACCATCAGTAGCAGCAGTCACTTCCAGCTAGCTTCTGTATCCTTAGTTCTGCTTGGCTCTTTGATGATGTCTTTCCTTTCCAGTTTAACAAAATATCTCTGATCCTTTCATTTCCAAAAATATTCCTGGACCTTTTCAGTGAAGAATGATACTTAGCAATCAACCTCTGCGTAATAGGCAGTGTTTTCCTACAGCCCTGCCTCACTTTCTGGGGCCCTGCGTGAACATTTCTTGAATTGCTCTGCTCAACTCAACTACTAACGACAAGAGAAAGAGTATCAGCACACATTTTAGTGGCTCCATGCTTGATTGCACTGGAGCAGGCCTGGAATGATCTTGCCTGGACATCAGCCATTTGTACATGCACAAGTCATCTATTCCTAAGTAGATGCCATCTAGATACAATGGGGGCCCTGCTACACAGAACACTCAACCTCGATGTACTCAGAAGTTTCACAGAGGCTATTTCCAGAGATTATCCCACACCTGCATTCAATACTAGGTGACAGAATAGTCATTGACAGTGTGTAGTTACTCTGTTATTCTTAGAGGATAAAATGCTATTCAAAACAAATCTGGACCTTTATTTTCTCATGTCACTTTGTGGGGAGCTTAGTGCCATACATCACTATTTCCTGTACATAGCAATATGGTACAGGATGGGCAGGCATTCCCATACCATGTTTCTGTTGGGGGAGGGGGAGGCAGTGCTGGTACTAGGGCTTCAATTCAGGAAATGGGTGATAAACTTTAACTTTTTACCAAGGCTGGCAATCTATCACTTGAGCTCCCCCTCCAAATCTGGCTTTTTAGTGGATTAATGGAGATAAAACTGGGAAGGAGTTAAAGGAAGTGATGGAGGATATGAGACTGTGATACATTGTATCCTCCTCTGGAAAGGCCACAACCTCTCTTATAAAACTAATGTGTGCTATTATATCAAGAGACAACTAGAGGTCTTATTACCCAGCCATATTCTCTTGTTTTTGAGTTCCTAGAAAAATGACCATGTCCCTTGCTTTGTCCTCCACCCCCTTTTTGGTGCTAGGACTGGGACTTAAACTCAGGGCCTGGTTGCTGACCCTTAACTCTCGTTTATGGATAGTTCTCTACTGCTTGAGACACAACTTCACTTCCAGGTTTTCACTAGTTAACTGGAAGAAAGTGTCTCTCCAATTTTCCTACCCGGGCGAATCTGTATCCCAATACTCATATTTCAGCATCCTGAGTAGCTAGGATTACGAATGTGTGCCACAGATACTAGCTATCTTCCAATAACAAAGGTTATCTTTAAATAACAAGGGTTTCACAAAATACAGTCTTTTTTCATGGCACCCAGGTTTGTGCAAAAATCTCAATGAAAATTCAACACCAAGTCACACATCCACACAGATGGTACTTCCCAATCTGCTAAGAACAATCTGGCTCAGACATCTAGAACTTTTACATGGCAGCCCTGGTTTGCCATGTCATTTTTATTTCTGGGATTGTGGAAGTTTCTGATTGACCAATTTTTTATTAAAAAATTGTTTCTGAAAGTAGCACTGTGGGTCAATTGGTAAAATGCTTGCCTTGAGCTGATGAGCTCAGGGAATGCTCCCAGGCCCACAGTTCAAGACCCACTAATGACAAAAAATGAAGAAAGTGGCTTGGGCAAAAAATTGTTTCTGGGAAGTGGCGCTGTAGCTCAAGTGGTAGAGCGCTCGCCTTGAGCTGAAGCGCTAAGGGACAACGCACAGGCCCAGAGTTCAAGCCCCACGACCGACAAAAAAAAAAAAAGAAAAAGAAAAAGAAAAAAAGAAAAGAAAAAAAAGAAAAATTGTTTCTGTGCCAGGAATGATAGTACATGCTTGTAATCAAAGCATGCAGAAACCCGAAAACAGGAAGATGTATACTTTAATGCCAGCGTACGAGACAGAGTGAGAGATTCATGTTAAAAAAACAACAATAATATCATAACTCCCCAAACAAAAACAATAATTTTTGCAACCAACCAACATTTATGTGTTGAACTTAAGACAAGTGCTTTGTGACAGTGTATGTGGTTCTTGCCACAATCTTAGCTACTCAGGAGACTGGGATCTATGGATTAACATTTTAAGCCAGCTGGGGCAGAAAAGGCTGCCAGAAACTTATCACCAATTAATCACCAAAGTGTGAAGGCCAGCCTTTTGTGAAAAAGCCAAGTGAGAGCATGAAGTCATAAATTTAAGCTCTTCTAATGGCACAAAAAATAAAGTTAAAACTAAGACAAAATAAAAAGCAAGACAACTGTTCACATGAATCCTGTCCATCTCACTCCCGAATAAGGGTTAGGAATGTGGCTTAGTGGTAAAGTGCATGCCTAGCATGTATGAAGCCCTGGGATCTATTCCTCAGCACCACATAAACAGAAAAATCTGGAAATTGTGCTGGGGCCTACATGGTAGAGTGCTAGCCTTGAGTAAAAGAAGCTCAGGGACAGTGCCCAGGCCCTGAGTTCAAGCCCCAAGATGGCAAAAAAGAAAAAAAGAAAATCAGAATGAAATGTGTAAAAATGTTTTATGAGAATATAAAAAATAAACAGTTTGTTTATCCATGTGATTTGAGGCATCTGTACCTGGTAGTGGAAGGTAAACATATACAATGCTATCACCATATTGAAAGAATGATATCTCCTTGTAGATGAAAAAAATTTATCTGCATCCACATTGAATAACCATGAAGTATAATGTTTATCCTCTTAGCTTTAACAGTAATCAGATTTTTATTGAAATTCCAACTCTGGAATCTTAAAAAAAATAATTGTCAAGGTGATTTACAGAGGGGTTATAGTTATCACTACATTTCTTTTTGTCTAAGTATAAAATCCAGACTTACCCTAAGGGTTTTGAATATGCAAAATGGCTTCTAGAGCTCACATCCGATGACATCAGGGGATGAAGCACATGTCCATAACTTGCAGAAGAAAGACTGAATTTGATGTCTCCTTAGTTCTTAGGTTTGAATTCACAGGGAGGAACCAACATTGAGGACAGTTTAAAGACAAAACAGTTTTGTGCTATTCCATCAAATTAAGCTGATTATTTTCTTACAATAGTACACAGAAATGCAAAACTACATATTATCTTATATATAGGTTAATACCTGAAAAACTTGGAGAAAATGGGTGTTGAGCATATAGCATTGATTACTACTAAAGGATGAGATTATAAGATAAACGTGTTTTGTGTGTGTGTAGTGTTATCTGTGTGTGTGTGTGTGTGTGTGTGTGTGTGTGTGTGTGTGTGTGTGTGTGTGTCACAAGTGAGTAATGGAGTTTGAACTAGACCTTTCAATCATTTGTAGTGTTTTTGCTCCAGGTTGTTACTCTATCCCTAGAGTCACATCTCCACTTCTGCAAATTGATTGGTTAATCAGAGATAAGTGTGTGTCAGATTTTTCTGCCTGGGCTGGCTTTAAACCAGGATCTACAGATTTCAGCCTCCTATGCAGCGAGGATTAAAAACAAAAGCCCCTGGTGACTACTGACTATTTTCTACATTAACCATTATTTTGGCATACTTGAAGTAAAACAAATGTTATTTTTGAAAAACGGAGAAATAATAATGTTTAAAAGAACTAACAAACATATCTAAGAATGGCAAGTGGCTGAACACAGGATGAAATACAGTTTTTAGATTGTGTGCAGAAACAATTACATTGTTGGAACCTGAGGCCATCAGCCTCCCCAAATACCATTATAGATAGCAAATGCCAGATTGTGATAAAAAGTGTAATTATGGTTAGTTTTAATTTTAGCCTGGCACTGGTAGCTCAGGGCTATAAGCCGAACTCCTAAGGAAACGGAGATCTGAAGATCATGGTTCAGAGCCAGCCCCTTCAGGAAAGTCCTTGAGACTCTTATTGCCAATAAGCTATCAGAAAACCAGATGTGGCGCTGTGGCTCAAGTGGTAGAGTGTTTACCTTGAGCTGAAGAGTGCAGGGACAGCATCCAGGCACAGAGTTCGAGCCGCATGACAAAATAATTATAATAACAACAAAAACAACAATACTTTTATGATATTATTAAGGTGTTGTGTAGAAAGACTACCATTTCATACTTTTTTTCTTTTTTAAAGGTAACAAACATGCCCATCTTCATTGCCAAGATCCATTATTTTGCCATCTGCCTTCCAGCTAAAGTCTGTACACACAATTTGAACTAGAAAGCAAAGCAAACCAATTTTGACAATAAATATGTTTTTCTCTATACATCTTATAAATCAATTCTGACAACATAAAATTTTTTTAAAATCCCTATTGCTAAACACATCCTAATTTCATGGTAGCCATTCTTGTAGGTAAGTTGAATTACTAACACAAATATTCTAAGAATAAGTTATTTAATGGGACATAGGCCAGTTAGTATTAAGTATCAGTCATGTTTAACTTTCTAAAATACACTAATTTGTATAATAAAAAGTAAAATATGCCCACTTGCAGCTGAGAAGATGGCTCAGCGGTAGAGTCCTTGCCTTTTATGCATTATGCCCTGGATTCGATTCCTCAGCACCACATAAGTACAAAAGACCAGATGTGGCACTGTGGCTCAAGTAGTAGAGCACTAGACTTGTTATATGTAGATTAAAAATTTTAACCACAATAAAGAATTTTCATATGGTCAAACAAGAACTAAATCGGGGAATGAGAATAGCTCACTTTATGTTTTCGTGGGCAGAAAGACTTTGCGGTTGGATTTGAAAACCCTATTACAGTTTCTTTTTTCCATGGCATCATTTTGGTTCAAGGTAAAATACTTGGCCTAAGGAACATTTATGGTTAAGATATGAAATCTCATCATAAATCACTGCAATTGAGGACTGATTCCTATTGTGTGTAAATTCTTCATGCATGTCACTCAATGATAAAGTCCCATAAGATTGCACATTCATCAACTCATACACTTTCAACAAAACATAAGCTGTCTGCCTAGAATGTTGGATACCTTTGGTGTGGAATGTAGCTTGCAAGGGAACAGAGGAATTGTAGGGGAGACTTCAGACCACAGCAACTCACTTTGGTTGAATTGGTGTCCTTGATGAGAATGTTGATGTCAAAGGCTTCACCACTAAGCTTTTCAAAGGAGATGCTGTAGGACAATCCCTTCCCCTCCATAGCTATATGAAGTGAAGCAAGTACTGTCTCCTCTTATTCCTATGGTAGAAAGAAAGCACATAAGTTTTCAACAACATAAGGATTTGTTTTCAGAGTATGACTATCAGACTAGAAGAATCAAAAACCAATCTGAAGTATTCCAATACACTGGAATAAACTATTCTTTCCTTCCTATACACAGTTATAGGGAGATTAAAAGAGATATACTTAATTGTATGATAATTTCTAAGAAACAACACAATTACTTTAAACATTTTTCTGGGACATCAAAGCTCTAATCTGAAAAGAGAATGTTCCTAAGGCAAAAAAAAATAATTCTAATTCGTAACACACCCCCACTCCCAAAATTATTTTTTCTTCATTCAGATTTATCAGCAGATACATGAGAGGGTCTAAGATATTAGACAGCTTCAGCATTAAGACAAATAAATCATATCTAATATATTAGATCATAGCCTAATCATCACTGCTTTTGGAAAGCCTTTATTTCTTGACATTCCTATAATTTTCGTCAATGTATCTGTCTAGCATTCTCTTCTTTTTTCTGGTCCTGGGGTCTGAGCTTTTATTTAACCTTAGTGCTCCACCACTTGAATCACAGTGTCACTTCCAGATTTTTCTGTGATTAATTGGAGATTAGTGTCTCATGGACTGCTGGTGTGAGCCATCCGTGCTCAGGCATTCTCAGAAGTAGGGCTGTGACTCTAAGTAGTAAAGCACTAGCTTTGAGCAAAAGAGCTCAGGGACAGCGTCCAGGGCCTGAGTTATAGCCATATATCCAGTCAGATAAGTTGATGTTAGGCGAAATGAACCTCAAGATAAGGAATCAAATTTTCTTTCTTGCTATTATTTTTAACATATTTATAAGATGATTTTTTTGTTGATTTGTAGGAAGGGAAAAATTGTTTAAATAGGGATACAGGTGGACCCATTGCAACAATGGGATTTCATGTCAAAAACGAAATTTACAACTTTGGTGCAAGGGAGTGGGGAGTAGATGGGAAGGGGTGATAAGGGAAAACAAAGGAGGAAGGAATAATGCTTGATAAGAAATATACTCATTAGCCGGGCGCTGGTGGCTCACGCCTGTAATCCTAGCTACTCAGGAGGCTGAGATCTGAGGATCGAGGTTCAAAGCCAGCCCGGGCAGGAGAGACCGTGAGACTCCTATCTCCAATAAACCACCAGAAAACCGGAAGTGGCGCTGTAGCTCAAGTGGTAGAGCACATGCCTTGAGCTGAAGAGCTGAGGGACAGCGCCCAGGCCCAGAGTTCAAGCCCCACGACCGACAAAAAAAAAAAAAAAAAAAAAAAAAATATATATATATATATATATATATATATATATATATATATATATATATATATATATACTCATTATCTTGGTCATGTAATTGTAACCCCTCTGTATGGTATTCTCACAATAAAAAAAGTGAAAAATAAAAATAAAAGAAAAAAGAGATAGAATCTTTAAGACATGATCGTGAGGAGAACTCTGCCCTCATAGACAGAAGACCTCATTATGAAAATGATCTTGTTTCAAAACAAATACTGTCTTACCTTCTCATTCTCTCATTCATGCTTTTTTGCCTTTCTACCAACCTTCATGGGGAGACACAGCAAAAAGACCTCAGTTACATATGTAAACACCATGCTCTAGTTCTCTGTTTGACATTTCTTTGCGATAAGAATAACATAGACAAGGTTGATTTTGGCTAGAAGAGAATAAGAACAGAATGTATTAATCAAAGATCAGGACACTGAACAAGATACCTGTGTACAATGAAAAATATCTGCTCTATCATTGCTATAGAGGTCAGAGGAGCTTATAGGTAAATAGTTTCTCCTAGATACTCTAATTTATCACTTGCTACTATTGCTTTCATGGATCTCTGGGTACATAGCACACCACGAGTGCATTCACTGACTTAGAACTTTTCTAACACCTTCTACTTTTAATTCATTAGGATTAAAGTGAAAGAAAATCCCCACATATTTGTTTAAAAAAATGGTGCTTAGCCTTACCTAATGACATGGGAGAGAGTGGTGGACCCCAGAATAATGTGTACACAGTCTTCTTATGATATACCCTGGAAACCTGTGGAAGTGGAAGATGGTGCAGAACAAAGAGGGAGATTTAAATGATAAAAAGAAATAGTGGAAAATAGACCATATTTTACAAAATAAGTTTATTACAATCTCAGTTATTCATAGAAAAAATCACTTAAGAACCTTCTTCAGTTCATTGCAAAAATACACTTAATATATGAGGTAAGACAAAATATAGGAAAACTAGCACTAAATATACCTTACCTAGAAAACATTGTCAGTTCTCATTCATCTGGCCAGTGTGGGATTTCTTTTATTTAGTTATTTATTTTTGTCAGTCGAGGGACTAGGACTCTGTCTGATTTTAGCTCTTCAGATCAAGGCTAGTGCTCTAATAAATGAGCCACACTACCATTTCTAGTTTTGTCAGTGGTTTATTGGAGATAAAAGTCCCATGAATTTTCCTGCCTGTGCTAGCTTTTAACTGCGATCCTCAGATATCAGCCTCCTGAGGAGCTAGTATTACAGACGTGAGCCACTACCTCCTGGTTTAAGATTATTTTTCTTATCTGTCCCTTGAAGCAGCCATTTCAAAATTGTCTAACACTGCTGTAGCATTCCTGAAGTATAAATATTATGACAAGTAGAAATCGAAGAAGCTAATTGTACCTGTCAAGACAGTCAGTGACATTTCAAGTTATTGCTTGGAAATATATCATCACTATTCAAATGTGTTCTTTATTTGACAAGATTTGAGTATAGACCGATTTTCCAAACTGACTTTTCTAGTGATGTGTGTCAGTAAGGCATGCTTTAGACAAAATCACTATACTGTATGGATTAAAATACAAAGTATCTTGTAATTTCGGTTTTAGAACTCTAAATCATTGACTGAACTAGCTCTGTCATTATTTTCATGATTCATAGGAATCATTCTAGACAATGAATCAGATTTTTCCAAGTAAGACACAGAATAAAGTATATGACTTGGGTACGGAAAAACAAAGTAATATCATTTTTCCAATTCCTTAACATTATTAGTTTTATTCCTGAAAATTCACCTCATAAAATGTTAGTAATAGAACTACTTAGCAATTTTGTGATGATACAGAGATATTTAAACCTATATAGTTTTAAGTTGTTTACCTCTCTGGGAAGTTTCCCATACTTGTACTTTTTTAAATTAAAAGAAGTTACTTGAAAACTTAAAAAAAGTAAGGTAGATGCCAATGTCTCATCCTGTAATCATAAGCTGATAAGATCATGGTTGGAATCCAGCCGAAGAGGGAAAGCCAATGAGACCTTATCTCTAAATAACCACCAAAAAGAAAGAACCAGACCTGTGGTTGAAGTGGCAGAGCACTAGCCTTGAGCACAAAAGGTCAGAGATAGTGTCCAGGGCCAAAGTTCAAGCCCTGAAAAAGTACCCCCGCACCAAACACAAAATCATACCCAGGGCTGGGATTCCGCTTAGCAGCCTACCATGCATGAGTTTTGATCCAGAAAACAAGTAAAGGAGGGATTGGGTGAGGGAAGAGAGAGGGAGGGAGAAAAGGAGAGGGAGACATAAGTACATATAGAAAAGTGGGTAGCTCTGCATAATAAATTATATTCACTAAGGTACTTGGTCAGGCAAACATTTTCTGTAAAGGAAGAGAGTAACTACCTCCATGCCTTGAGAGCTACATGATATGCCGTAAGTATTCCATTCCTCTATGGCAGTGTCTCAGGGGACACAGATAGAATGAATTCATTAAAACTTTACTAACATTTACTGAAACTTGAATTCTATTTTTATTTGAAATATGTCTAGTAAAACTGTGTGTCTGAATTTTTAATTTTATGTAATTTTGCTTACTGTAGGTATTGTCACTTACAGCTTTGTGGCTGGCTACTCAGCTGAGGAGAACAAGTTTGGCCTCTGATGAAGTCTTAGAGCACCTCCAGTGTAATCCAGGAATACAAGCCACGTAAGTCACTCAGCTTTTTGGTAGTCACAGTAAGAAACAGTAAAATAAGAAAATAAATAAAAATTACAATTAAAAACACCAAAGGAGCTTTAATCAAAATCAGCAAAATTTATCTAGTATTTAAAGCTTAATCCTCAGATTTCAGCATTCTGAGTAGCTAGTATTACAAATGTGAACTACTCTCATGTGTTTGTTAGTTTTTAAAATACCAAGTCAGCATTGTTACTTACCTGGCAGGGGAGATACCATGATCATGAAGATGGTTTTCCCAGGAAAAGATTAATCTATTACATTCCAGATGTGCTAACTCCTGTGATTTCCTCAAATGTGAGAAATTCGACTGCATAATTTGTGGTAGTGGAGGACTGTGTTAGTGCTCTACCCTGGATAACTAACTAGATAGATAGATAGATAGATAGATAGATAGATAGATAGATAGATAGATAGATAGATAGATAGATAGATAGATAGATAGCATTGTATTTTATATTGGCCTCATCTCCTGTCCTGCACTCAGCAGTCACTTGGTCCTAAGGACGATTGTAAAGGATGAGGTACTTCTAGGCCTACTTTGTAGTTGCTAAGGAACTACAAGGAGTAGATAAATCAGCTAGAACTCATCATGAGAAAATAAATGAGGAAGTTGGGTGCAGGTGGCTTACACATGTAATGCAAACTACTCAAGAGGCTGAGATCTGAGGATTCCAGTTCAAAGCCAGCCCAGGTAGGAAAGGTCATGAGATTCTTATCCTCAATTAACCACCAGAAAACCAGAAGTGGGCTCTGGCTCAAGTGGCAGAGCACTTCATTTGTCCTGAAGAGGTCAGGGACAGCACCTAGAGTTCAAGTCCCATGACTTACAAAAAATAAAAAGAAAGAAAACAAATGGGTGACCAGACACAATGGCTCATACCTGCAATTCTAGCTAGTCAGAAGGCTGAGATCTGAGGATCAAGGTTCAACACTAGCCTGGGCAGGAAAATCTATGAGATTCTTATTTCCAATTAACTACTGAAAACCATAAGTGACAATGTAACTCAAAGCCGTAGAGCACTAGCCTTGAGCAGAAAAGATCAGGGACAGGATCCAGGACCTGAGTTCAAGCCCCACAATCGACAAAAAAAAAAAAAAAAAAAAAAAAAGAAGAAGAAGAAGAAGAAGAAGAAGAAAGAAGAAAAAGTAATGAGAGGACACCTTAATGAAATAGCTAGGCAAGGACAATATAGAGAATAACTCCTCCCTTCCTTCTTTTCTTCCTTCTATTCCTTCACATCCTTTCCCCTTCTATCCTAGAATTTATACTCAGAGTCCCATGATTTTAGGTAGGTACTCTACATGATGAGCCATACACCTGCTTTTTTTTTTTTTTTGCTTTAGTCATTTTTTTTTCATTTTTTTTGGGGGGTGGGTGTGGGGAGGTCCAGTCATGGGGCCTGAACTCTGGGCCTGGGCGCCGTCCCTCCGTTCTTCAGCTCAAGGCTAGCACTCTACCACTTGAGCCTCAGCGCCACTTCTGGCTCTTTTCTTTTTGCTTATGTGGTGCTGAGGAATCGATCCCAGGGACTCAGGCATACAAGGCAAGCGTTCTACCACTGAGCCACCTTCCCAGCCCTCATTTTTCTTCTGTTGGTTATGTGACTTGAATTCTGTGCCGGGGTGTTGTCCCTGAGCTCTTCAGCTCAAGTCGAGGGCTCTACTGTTTGAGCCACAGTACCACATCTCATTTTCTAGTGGTTTATTGGAGATAAGAGTCTCATTGTGCTGTCTGGGCTGGCTTTGATCTGTGATCTTCAGATCTCAACTCCTGCATAGCTAAGATTACAGGCATGAGCCACCTGCGCC
This sequence comes from Dipodomys merriami, assembly GCF_024711535.1. Classification (NCBI taxonomy): domain Eukaryota; kingdom Metazoa; phylum Chordata; class Mammalia; order Rodentia; family Heteromyidae; genus Dipodomys; species Dipodomys merriami. Next base: position 48,567 of record NW_027203052.1, on the reverse strand, counting down.
CGGCTCACTTTAGTCATTTTTGCGTTAGGGTTTTAAATCTATGACCAGGTCGGCATGGACCACACTCCTCCTTTTTACCATTTCTGAGTAGATGAAATAAGAAATACAAGGCATTGGGTTCAAATATTGATTGAGATCCAATATTTTGAATGTTTCCAGGGCTAACATCAAATCATAATCCTCTCTGTATCAGCCAAGACACAGCAGATAGCATTACAAGTGTGAGCTCCCAAACCTGGCTCAAATTTCTGATGACTAAAACATCTGAACAAAGTTTTTTTTTTTATTGTGAAAATACTGTACAGAGGGGTTACAATTACATGGGCAAGATAGTGAGGACATTTCTTATCGAGCATTGTAGCCTCCTACTTTGTTTACCCTTCCCATCACTTCCCATCCTCCCTCCCTCCCTCATACAATCCTCCCCCCACCCCCAAGTTGTAAAGTTTGTTTTTGACATGACAACTTGTACTTCTCATTGTTGCAACAGGTCCACCTGTATCCTTATTTAAACGACTTTATTTTTCCCCTTCCCCTCCACAAATTATACCGACATCAAATACAATGAAAGCATGGGTTATACGATGGGGGAGGGACATACAAAGCAACAAAGAAATAATCTAATAATTGCGTTAGAAACAAATGCATGAAAGAAAAAAAAACATTTAAAATACATATCTTAGGGTTCATTTTCCTAACATCACCTTATCTGACCTTTTCTGCTTGACTCATACATATACTAGATATTGCAAATAAGGGAAATCATGGGACCTATGTTTCTTTGGGCTTGGCTTACATCACTTAACATAATTTTTTCCAAGTCTTTCCATTTCCTAACAAATGGGGCAATGTCATTTTTCCTGATGGAGGGATAGAATTCCATTGTTTATATATACCACATTTTCTTGATCCATTCATCTACTGAGTGGCATCTGAATTGGTTCCACATCTTAGCTATGGTAAATAATGCTGTAATAAACATAGTTGTGATGGTAGCTTTAGTGTGGTCTTGTTTGTAGACATTTGGGTAAATGCCCAAAAGTGGGACTGCTGGGTCATATGGGAGCTCTATGTGGAGTCTTTGAGGAACCTCCATACGACATTCTAAAGTGGTTGAACAAGTTTATACTACCACCAAAATGAAGTAAGGTTCCCTTCTGTCCACATCCCCTCCAGCATCTGTTGTTATTAAAGTTCTTGATTTTTGCCATTCTAACTGGGGAGAGGAGGTATCTCAATATTATTTTGATTTGCATTTCTTTTATGGCTAGGGAGGTTGAGCATTTCTTCATGTGTCTATTGGCCATCCTTCCTTCTCCTTCAGAGAAGTTTCTCTTTAATTCATTAGCCCACTTATTTATTGGGCAGTTGTTTCATTGAGGATTTGTTGTTGGGGGATTTAATTTTTTGAGTTCAAAGTATATTTTAGATACGAGACCGTTGCCTGTTGTATGGCTAGTGAAGATCTTCTCCCAATCCGTGGGCTTTCTATTGATCTTGCTAGCTATGTCCTTTGCCATGCAGAAGCTCTGCAACTTCATGCTATCCCATTTGTCCAACGTTTTTTGATTTGTTTTGTTTCCTGGTCTCTATTAAGAAAATTTCGGCCTGAGCCAAGGAAACCTAGGGTTTCTCCTATTCCATCCTGTAATGATTTCAGAGTGTCTGCTTTGTCTTCGAGGTCTTTGTCCACTTGAAGTTGATTGTGATGCAGGGTGATATATAAGGATATAGCTTTAGTTTTCTACATGTAGTTAACCAATTTTGCCAGCACCATTTACTAAAGAGGCTGTCTTTCTTCCATTCTATTTTTTTAGCTCCCTTATCAAAGATTAGATGGCTATTGGTCTGTAGGTTCATTTCTGTGTTTTAAATTCTATTCCATTGGTCCTGAGGTCTGTTCTTTTGCCAGTAGCAAGTTGTTTTGATTACTATGGTTTTATAGTAGAGTTTGAAATTTGGTACTGATATTCCTCCAGGAGTGTTCTTTACGTTGAGGAGCGTTTTTGCTATTCAGGGTCTTTTATTGTTCCATATGAATTTTTGAACTGAACAATGGGGTATTATGAATAGGTACTGTATTAAATTTGTAGATAGCCTTGGGAAGTATTGCCATTTTTACGATGTTAATCTTTCCAATCAAGGAGCATGGGAGTTTTCCCAATTTTCAAAGTTCTGATTTGATTTCCTTTTTCAAGTTTTTAAAGTTTTCCTCATAGAGGTCCTACACTTCTTTGGTTAATTCCTAGGTATTTTGTATTTTGTGGGGGTATTATAAATGGAGTTGCTTTCCTAATTTCAGCCACACTTTTCTCATTGTTGGCATACAGAAAAGCCATTAATTTTTGAGGGTTAATTTTATACCTTGCTACTTTGCCAAAGTTTTGAATCAGCTTGAGGTTCTTTAAGGACAAGATCATGTTATCTGCAAAGAGGGAGAGTTTTATTTCTTCTTTCCCTATTTGGATCCCCTTTATGTGTGCATCTTGTCTTATTGCTGTAGCTAGGCATTCTAATACTAGGTTGAAGAGAAGTGGAGAGAGTGGACATCCTTGTCTTGTTCCTGAATTAAGAGGAAATGGCTTTAATTTTTCACAATTAAGTATAATGCTGGCTGTAGGTTTGTCATATACAGCCTTTATTTTATTGAGGAATGTTCCCATGGATTCCTAAATTTTCCAAAACCTTCATCATAAAGGGGTGTTGGATCTTGTTGAATGCTTTTTCTGCATCTATTGAGATAACCATTTGCTTCTTACCCTTGCTCCTGTTGATGTGATGAATAACATTAATTGATTTGCGTGTAATGAACCAGCTTTGTATCCCTGAAATGAATCCTGTTTGATCATGGTGTATGGTTTTTTCATTAATTGTTGAAGTCGATTGGCGTAAATTTTGTTGAGAAGTTTTGCATCAATGTTCATCAAAGAAATGGGTCTATAGTTCTCTTTCTTTGATAAGTCCCTGCCTGGTTTTGGGATGAGAGTTATGATAGCTTCATAGAATGTGTTTGATTTCGAATTTTCTCTTTTAATTTCATTGAAGAGTTAGAGGAGTATTGGTGTGAGCTCTGCATTGAAGGACTTGTAGAATTCTGCTGTAAACCCATCTGGTCCTGGACTATTCTTAGCTGGGAGGTCTCTTATCGCTGTTTCTATTTCAATGCTTGATATGGGACTGTTCAGATGGTTTAACTCATCTTGGATTAGTTTTGGCATGTCAATATTTGCTAGGAAAAGGTCCATTTCTGTCAAGTTCTCAAACTTATTAGCATAAAGTTTTGAGAAGTATTTCCTTAAAATGTTCTGAATCTTTTTTGTTTTTGTGGTTTTGTTTCCATTCTCCTCTCTGAGTTTATTCTCTTCTTTTTCTGATAATATTGGCTAAGGGTCTGTCAATTTTGTTGATTTTTTCAAAGAACCAACTCTTTGTTTTGTTGATTCTTCCTGTAGTTTTTGCATTCTAATTCATTTAATTCTGTTTAAATTTTCATTATTTCTTTCTGTCTACTGGATTGGGGTTTATCTTGCTGCTCTTTTTCAAGGAGGTTTAGATGTATTATTAAATTGTTGCTTTCAGATCTCTCCAATTTGTTGATGTAGGCACTCAGAGCTATAAACTTGCCTCTGAGTACTGCTTTTGCTGTGTCCCAGAGGAGCTGGTAATTTGTGTGTTCATTTTTGTTAAATATCATGAACATTTGAATTTCCTTTCTAATCTCTTCCATGACCCACTCGTGATTCAGCAGTGTGTTGTTCAGCCTCCATGTGTTACCGGACTTTCGTTGGTGGCTTTTGGTGTTGACTTCTAATTTTATTCTCTTGAGGTCAGAGAGAATGCAAGGTATAACTTCAATGTTTCTGAATTTGGACAAGTTTGATTTGTGGCCTAAAATGTGGTCTATTTTAGAAAATGTTCACTGTGCTGCTGAGAAAAACATGTTTTCTGATGCTGCTGGGTGAAATATTTGATAGATGTTTGTTAAATCTAATTGATCTATGCAGCTGTTTAGATCTGCAATTTCTCTGTTGAGTTTTTGCTGAGTTGATCTATCTAGTGGGAGAGTGTTGTGTTAAAATCCCCAACAATTAATATCTTTGGATCTGTGTGGGATTTGAGGGAAAGTAGTGTTTCTTGGATAAATTTGGGTGCTCCGTTGTTTGGCAAATAGATATTTAGAATTGAAATATCCTCCTGGAGGAGAGAGCTCTTAATTATTATGTAGCAACCTTCTTTATCTCTTCTCACAAATTTTAATTTGAAGTCTATGTCATATGATATTAGCATTGCAACTTCTGCCTGTTTTGGGGTTCGTTTGCTTGGTAGATTTTGTTCCAGCCTTTAACATTGAAAATGTGTTTGTTTTTATGGGCAAGATGTGTCTCCTGAAGGAGCTAGATAGAAGGACCTTGTTTTTTAACCTAACTAAACAGTCTATTTCACTTAATTGGTGAGTTAATTTGTTAATGTTAAGAGATAAGACTGAAACGTATTTGGGAGTTCCTGCCATGTTATCCCCCTTCTTGGGGGCTGCAAAAACTTGGTTCTTCCTATGGTTCTTGGATTCTCAGTTTGGGTGCAGTTTTTTGGCCTTTATTGTGGTCTTGTTGGTTTTCTATGTGTAGGACATCTTTAAAAATCTTTTGTAGGGCTGGTTTGGTGATGCATTGTTTCAAATTTTCTTTGCTATGGAAGGTTTTTATTTGGCCTTCAGTTATGAAGGAGAGTTTAGCTAGGTACAATATTCTTGGTTGATAGTTGTTTGTTTTTAGGGCATGGCATACATCATTCCAGGCTCTTCTTGCTTTGATTATCTCTGCTGAGAAATCTGAGGTGAGTCTAATTTGTTTCCCTTTATAGGTGATTAATCTTTTCTCTTAGACAGCTTTAAGGATCTTTTCCTTGATCTGAATTGATCCTGTGTGGATTATAATGTGATGGTGGGATGTCCTATTCTGGTCTGGACTATTTGGAGTTCTAAAAACTTCTTGTATTTGAAGAAGCCTATCTTTTTGCATGTTTGGGTAGTTCTCTGCTAGCATCCTGTAAACAAATTTCCTAGACCAGTAACTTCTCTTTCTAGGTGCTCCTCGCCCATTATCCTCAGATTAGGCATTCTGATGGTGTCTTCCAAGTGTTGGATAGATCTATCGTATTTCTTGGATTTGTCTTGAATTGTTGTATGTTCTTTCTTTATAATGTCTAGGCTGTCATCAATCCCCGAGGTTTGATCTTCTGCATGGTCTAACTTGCTGTGAAGACTTTCTACTTTGTTTTTTATTTCTTTTCCTTCTAGGTGGTCAGCTTAGATGGCTTCAAATTCTTTGTTGAAGCTTTGTTTTAGATCTTGTATGAACTTATTTACTTCCTTAATTTGGTGTTCAGTGTATATTTTCAAATCATTTAGTTTATTGTTTATGGTTTCCTTGGACTCCCCTTACTTCTGTTGGTTTCCATTCAGCATTCCCTTTGTGGTCTCCCTGACTTCCTTCTGCTCCTTGTTAATGGATTCCATGAATGCCTTTAGTGATCTTTGTGTATTCTCATCCTGCTCTCTCAATTTCTGTATTACTCTTTGATTAGCTTCCTCCCATTCGTGTGATTTCTGTAGTTCTCTTTGAGTGTTCTCAGCTTGCTCATGCCATTCCTGCCTTTCTCTTTGAGTATACTCAAGCTGCTCATGCAAATCCTGTATCAGCTTTTGAGTAGCTTCCTCAAGCTTATGATATTCCTGTATAAACTTTTGGATTGCCTCTTCTCTCTCCTTATAATGCTTATACAAAGTCTTTTGTATGTTTTCAATCTTTTCATTTATCATGTTTGCCAGCAGTGTTTGTCGAACTATCTGGGAACTCTCCTCTGGATTATTCATTATCTGTTCTGTCTCCTGGTTATCATGAGTGGGAGTTGAGATACCCAGACTTGCCATTTGTCTTCTGTTTTTCTGGCTTACTCTGCCCATTTTGGATGAAATAAGCACCAGTTTTGTGCTAGAACACTATCTTAATGCTAGCATCAATCAAAGTCTCTATTTGCACAGTCAATAGTCTGCAGATACAATCTAGTTCAACAAATACTTCCATTCAACATCAAACAATTATAAATTAATGGGCTATGAACCGTAAAGAAGAATTTGGTAATCCAGAAATTATTAGGTTGAGGAAGAGATGTGGGTAAAAAATAGGAATAGAGTGCTGTGGGAAGGCACAGGGAGTGTTAACTAATTCCTAATCTCAAAGTTGGAAATAGGTTGGATAAAATGTAAGTAGAGAGAGAAAAAAAAAAAGAAGAAAGAGAAAGGGAACAAAAATGGACCAGAAAAAATAGAAAGGTAAATATTACTAATATAATACAGAAATGAAAACAAGCTATTCAGAGAAGATGAATATAATGAGAGAAGAGGAGGGATATAAAGGAGATGTGAAAAACTTAAAAATAAAAATACTTAAAATATTATATAGGTATAAAGAGGTAGTACTGCTATTAAGGAAATTAAGTCTAAGAGGTTTTGAATTGAGTAATAAATTTGTGGATTAAGTGTGTTCACAATGGGGGATAAGGTCTAATAATCGACTAAAGGTTTATCTGAGGATGTGCAGAACAGCAAGTAGCTCACATAAAGAACAAAAGAGAAGAACCGGTGAAAAGGAGAAGAGAGAAAGAAAATAGATCAGAAGTTCAGTAGAGATAAAAAAAAACAAAACAAAACAAAACAAAAAAAAACAGAAACAAGATAAAAGGAAGAAAAACGCACACACTTGTACCCCTAAAATAAAATTCTAAGAGGAGAAAAAAAATACAATTTTTTTTTCAAAAAAGGTAAAAATTAAAGATTAAAAAAAAAATTTTAGAGAATTTTTTTTATAAAAGGTTCAACAAAAAAAAGTTCTTTGATTTTTTTGGGAGGGGTGGGAAAAATCCTGTGTCTCCCTTGTGTCCAGAACCAGCCTCTTGTTGGAGTCTCAGGTCTGCTTGTGTTCCTGTGGCTTGGTTGGTTACTTAAGTCAGTTTCTTTGAATAGCCAGAAAAATGCTCTGCGATCCTCCTCCCAGGTTAGTTAAATGGGAGGAGATGGCTTTCTCCTCGAGTTTGGAGATGTTGTGATGAGGCTAGGTTCTGGGTAGAGTTGAGGCCTTTCAGCAAACAGTAGCTTTTCCCGGGGGCTGGTTTGTGAGAAACTCACGGAACCCAGCCTGGATCCACTCTCAGGGATTCTGTTTACTTAATTTCAGTTGATTTTCGAGGCTGCTAAAGGGAGGGGCAGCCTCTGGATCTGATTACCCAGTGAAGAAAGCCACTCCTAGGGCTGTTGCCCGAACTGGGTGGTTTTCCCTGGGTGAAGCTGAGTCTGGCAGGTCTCTTTTGACATGCTAGGTGACTCTAGATTTATTCCAGGGCTTGAGTTGGAGCTAGCAGCTCCACTGAGCTTTGTCGGTATCCAATATGGAGATCTCCAGTACTGGGGGTCGGGAGGGGTGGCCTTCCCTCCTCTGCTCCCTCAGAAGTAGTGAGAACATCAGGCTTCTACTCACAGCGAGTCTTGGTTCCTGGGTCGTCTCTGGTCTGCCAACTGCAGGATGAAGATGTCTGCTCCTTGTTGGATCTTGCTGGTGTTGAGTAGAATCTGCTCGCCCACTGCATCTGGCTCTTTTGTCCAGACTCTCTGTGATTCAGGTATGGCCGCTGCACTCGCCACCACCACTGCTGCCGCCGTGGCGGCTGCTGGCAAGTGATCAGGGCTGTCTCCTTGCCTGTATTTTCTCTCTCTGGCCTAACTCTCTGTCCTGTGAAGGCACACTTGGTGTGATTCTCTGGCTCAGGACTGTTCACTGGAACTCTACAACTGCTTTCTTTGCCAGAGCTTGTTTAGCCTCCAGCTTCTCATCCGCCATCTTCCCAGAACTCCCAGAACAAAGTTTTAATAATTTCAAATGTTGAATTTGGGGACAATGGGTGCTCTTACCTGCTCAGTTTCAAATTGCACCAAAATCATAAATTTTAACTTTTGATTTCCTAGAGTACATTAAATAAACAGATAAAGTTTAAAAAGCAATTAACCAAAGAGAAAAGCTAAACAGAATACATCCTTACCATTGTAACTTTGGACTTAATACCTTGTCAATCATTGCTTGCATCATAGTTGTTTGTCTGGGCAGTATATTCCATACACAGATCATGCCACCCCCAAGGTTGAGGGCTAAGCATCCTATATCCACAGGAGTGAAATCCAGACTGTAGGCAAACACACCAAAGGAATGTAGGTTCCAGTAGCATTGTAGATGGCAATGTCCAAACATATGACCTGAAGTTTTAGGGCAGCTTAAATAGAGCTTTTTCCTGAGGAATAATACTCTATTAAGGCGTACCTATTCTTCTGCGTTTATCACTGCTTAATTGGAGACAAATCTCATGGACTTTCCTGCTTGGGCTGGCCTGAAATCATGTTCCTCAGTTCTCAGCCTCCTAAGCTGCAAGTATTATAGGCATGAGCTACCAATGTCTAAATTAATTATTCACTTAATAAAAATCAAAATGGCTATAGTATGGTTTAGCAGAGAGCTTGAATCCTTTTCTGAGCCTTAGAAATTTTCTGACTAGAAGCAGAATAACAAACTGACATGTGGGAAACAATCTACCATATTAAACCATTTTTCAGAAGAGTATCTGGCTCATCAGTTTGGCTCTTGTCCTGCTATTCTAATGGGTACTTTTCTGCCTGGGCTGGATTCAAACCACAATCCTTACATCTCAGCCTCCTGAGTAAGATTATAGGCATGAGTCATCTATACCTGGCACAATCCACATTTCTGTACAAGCGAATAAGCTCAGTGATATACTATCCACCTCTTTAACCAAAAGCAGGTAAGAAACCAAAATTGAATTTGAAATTCAGTTGAATATGATTCTATATTCTTAACAAGTGGGTTGTAAATTATTTGATCTTTGCATGTCTCGTAGTAGATATAGACACATGTGTCGGGTCTTCATCCATCCCAGGAAAGGCAGACGGGGTCCAGGGAAAGGTAAGTGCAGCCGCTAGCCCATTCCCCAGTCTCCCTTAGCCCAGGAGACAATCAGACTCAGTGGGGAGTCAAGTCAAGCAAGAACTCATTTATTAACATGGAGCATGCCCTTTTTAAAGAAAAAGACTGTGTGGAATGGGAGGAAATGGAACCAACCAATCACTGTAAAGGCCATACCTTATATGCACCTAAGCTTCCATGAGTTGTTTATGCATTGAACATAAACAATTCTGGCTTAGACCACTCAACTTCCTCTCAGGTCCATCGTTGCTGCCTGTGTTCCCACACACGTCATGATTTTTGTATTTCAAGTGGTCCATGAGAGATACTGGGCATGGTATAGTAAGACTGTAATTCTATCACTTGGGAGGCTGAAGCAGAAGCAAAGTAAGTTCAAGCCCATCTTGGCTATGTAGTGAGATGCCATTTCAGAAGGGCAGAAAGTAAATGGTTCCTGACTATATAAGCCTCGGCAATTAATTTCCCATCTTCTGTTTCTACAAAGAGAAGCCTAAGACTCTCCAAGGCCAAACAGAAAACATGAGCCAATGACTAACACAAAAACAGCTGTGTCAACTCATTCTTGGGCGAATAGAGTATCACCCAAAGGCACTCTTGAACAGTTGGGTCTATGTCCCCTCCTCTTCAGAAAGGGTTATTTCAAAATCATCATTCCTAGAAATTAAAAGACATCAGTGATATTAGGATTTCCATTCCAGCATATTTAACAGTCAGTGAACACTTTATACATTGGCAACTATAAAATTAAGTGACTAGCAAGTGGAACATGGTACCTGAAGACACTAATAGTTCATAGTATATGGTCTGTGAATTAGAGCTTATTAAATTTGCTACCATAGCTGCAGCAGGTGCAGTAACAGTTGGGGGAGGGCAGCAGCAACCTTGGCTCCAGCCTCTTGACCTCCGGAGTGCATCATGGAACCTAGCAGCCCTTCACAAAGGCCGGGAGAGAGAGAGGCTACCATGGAATGCTAGGATCATGCCTCTGGTGTGGCATGAGACCATCATCTCACTTCTGCTTCCTGGCTAGGTAAGTAGAGGCTGCATGCCTGTGACACCTCACTCCTGTTTCCAGTCTGGGGGAGGTAGAGGGAGCCCGTGTGCCCTTGTCACCTCACTCATGTTTCTGGTCTGGGTGGGTAGGAGCCGTGTGCCTGCAACACCTCACTCACACTTCCGGTCTTGGTGAGTGTGGGCTGCATGCCCGTTTCACCTCACTCCTGCTTCCACTCTAGGTGAGTGGGGGCCACGTGCATGTGTCACCTCACTCCTGCTTCTGGTCTGTGTGAATTGGGGAATAGGGGCCATGGTGCCTGTGTCACATCACCACTGCCTCCCGTCTAGGTGGGTAGGGGCCATTCCTTGCTTCACCTCACTACTGCTTCCTGGCTGGATAAGTCTGGGCTTGGTGCCCTTGTTACCTCACTCTGGCTTCCGGTCTGGGTGAGTGGGGCTGCCTGCCTGTGTCACCTCACTCCTGATTCCATTCTAGGTGAGTAGGGGAATAGGGGCCATGTGCCTGTACCACCTCACTCCTGCTTCTGGTTTGGGTTGGTCTGACTGGCTGTGAGCTAATTACTATATCCAGATGCTGTTTACCAGCATGGACTGCGGCCCACACCAGAGGTTAGACTTTTCCAGTTCTCATAACAAAGCATGACATTAAGGGATTAGGATGGCACCTTTCTATGTTTGAGAACCATGTTATTAAATTGTGTGTGTGTGTGTGCAGGGCCTGAGGTCTGTCCCTGAGGTATTTGATCAAGGTAGAGCTCTACTTCTTGAGCCACAACTTAACATATGGCATTTTTTGTGGTTAATTGGGACTAAACGTCTCCCAGATTTTTCTGTCTGGGCTGGCCTTGAACCATTATCTTCATATCTCAGACATTTCAGTAGCTAGTATTTAGAGGTGTGAGCTACTGGTGCCTCTGTATTTGCTTGATTCCCATCCAGAGACAACTGCTTCGCAAGTTGGAGGAAAACGAACTGAACTCTTCCAATGAGCAGTGGTGAAAATACTCAGGTTCTAGCCCAGCATTGGTGGATCAGGCCTCTACTTCTACCAATTCATGAAAGTGAAATCTGATAATTGCAGTTAGAAATCAGTGTGTGAAGGACAGAGTCCTTGAGACTCTTTATCGCCAACAAACTACCACAAACCCAGAAGTGGCATTGTAGCTAAGTGGTAGAGCACTAACCTTGAGCGAAAATGCACAGGGACAGCACTCAGGCCATGAGTTCAAGTCCAATGACCACAAAAACCAAACAAAACAAGAAAATAAATTTGGGTTCTTCAGTAGATGTTTATCATTATAAATATCACATTCTCATTATATTTAGCTCTGTCATAGATCTATGAATCTTAGGGGAATAAGAAACTTGGCTAAAAAATATAGGAAGCATTGGTTTTGTGTGTGTGTGTTTGCCAGTCCTGAGGCTTGAACCTAAGACATTAATCTCTTGATTGGTTTCCTTCCATCAAGGCCGGTACTCTGCCACTTCGTCCACAGCTCTACTCCCAGTTTTTTTTAATTGTTAATTGGAGATAACAGTTTTGATTATTTTGAATCATGCTGTAAAAATTGTGTGTGCAAATACCTCTACTGTCAGGCTGACTTACATTTCTTCAGGTGTATATGTAGGATTTCTTGTGTGGAACTTCCACACTGATTTCTGTGGGGCTACACTGATTCACTTAATTGCCACCTTGTATAGGGTATATTTCTCCACCTCCTTGCAAGTATTTCTGTTTTCTTTTTAATAGGCATTCTGATTAGGCAGACATGAACTTCAACATAGATTTGATTTGCATTTCCTTGATGAGTAAAGGTGTTGAATATTTTCATTTATTCCTTAGACACCTATAACAATTTTGGGGAACTATCTGGTCAATTCACTTGCCTATTTATTGATAAGATTATTTGTTCTTAGGGTGTTTAATTTTTTTGTCTATTCATTCTAGATATTAGGATTTCTTCAGTTAGGCAGGAGTTTAGGCTTATTTTACTTAATCTTAACAAAAGATGCCTTGTGAGCTTTAAATTATTTAAATGATGATTGATTTAAAAATTAGAAGGATGTGGCTCACAGAGCAGAGCGCCTGTCAACAAGTACATGATCTGAACTCAGACTACAGTGTCTACAAAAAAAGAGATACAATCTATTATTTCAGAACAATAAAAGCTAATAAGCTATATTTTCTCAAAATATGTAATTCTAAATATTTCACTATTCTTTGTGGTAAAACTATTGCAAATTTTAGCACAAACTAACAATTTTAGGTTCTATTTTTTTCTTGGTAAACATTCAAGCCAGCAAACCTGAAGAAAATACAAGTTTGGCTAGGTGCTGGTGGCTCCTGTCTGTATTCCTATCCACTCAGGAGGCTGAGAACTAAAGATTGCAGTTCAAAGCCAGACTGGGCAGGAAACTCCATGAACCTTATCTACAAGTAACCACCAGAAAACTGGAAGAAGTGCTGTGGCTCAAGTGGTAGAGTGCTTTCCTTGAGCTGAATAGCTAAGGGACTGCCCCTAGGCCCATAGTTCTAGCCCCACGACCGACAAAAAACCAACAACAAAAAAAAAACTTTGTATAAAGAGTAAGAATTTCCAAGTTTTTATTCAAGTTTTTTAATTCTCATGGCAAATGTTTTCATTGTGTAGATAGTGGACTGATTATATCTGTCATTGTAATAATCTTGCTACTATGTGGTTGCTTTTCTCCAACATCTAACATTGTTGAAGATGAAAAATTCATCAAGGACAAGATATACTATTTGGAAAAACTGGTGAGTTGAAATGACTATTACTTTCTAGTTTGGCAAAGAAGCTGTGATTTTCCTTCCCTCCCCAGGATTTGAACAATGAAAAATAATAGTCTTGATTTTTCCAAAAAGTGAGGAATACAGCTCATATTCAAATAATTAGAAGATAATGAAATGAATGTTTAGGACACATAATATGCTTAATTTTGAAACTTCCTCTCAAGAAACTTCCAAGAAAGTTAGCACACATTGGTTATAGATATTGATATCAAAGAGCCCACTGCAGTTGCTTCATACCTATAATTGGCTACTCAGAAAGATGAGATCTGGGATTAAGATTGGTGCCAGCCTGGAAAAGCAATAATTGCATGGATGATGTACCCTGCTGTTAGATCGTATGTTTCTTCCTCCCATCCTCAATGTGAAGCTGTCTCCCCAGATCACCATCCTTCTGATTCATTGATATTATCATTGGGATTTCTGGTTTTCTCCTTCAGCATGGAGAAGGCCATTCACAGCTGTATTCACATGTTTCTCCTGTTGCCTAAACAGTGCCTGGTCCTTAGTGCTTAGTAGCCTTGTGTAGCGATGAGCCGTAGTGCTTAGTAGTCTTGTGTAGAGATGAGTCTACTCTCCTCATTTAATCTCATAATTCAGTCAGGAAAGCTCATCAAGCTGTGGTCTTGTAGTTAATAATCATTTCTTCTAATTATTTTTTTCCTCCTTGTGTATCTTAGTCCACATAAGGGTGAGATCAGTGGCTGACACCTATCCATTGTGATGGAAAAAGAGGCTGTGACATCATAGAAGTTTATTATGAACCTGCAGGAAGACCCCACCATGAAAGCACCCAAAATGGCAGGCTCCTACATCCACGAGTACATTTATCAAAGCATCATTCATTCTCTGCAGGGTTCAGACTCAGTGTTTCCCTTTCTTGATTAAATTAAAGAAATATTCAAGACTTGCCTTTCTTGATTTGTCATTGAATTATTGAAATGTCCTTCCAAACAGAAAAAATAAGAATGCCATTTAGTGGAAGGTAAATATAATGCATGAAAAAAAAAACAAGCATAAATGTTCCTAGGGAAAATATCAAAAGTGGCAGCTGCTACAAAAAGTTGGTTCTTAAAACCAGGACTGGTGTCTCACACTAGTAATACTAGTATAATATAAGCTAAGGAAAGGTTTCTTTTTGTGCCAATCCAAGGGCTTTAACTTGAGACCTAGGCTCTGAGTTTTTTGCTCAAGTCTAGCAATTTACTACTTCAGTCATATCTTCACTTCTAGTATATTTGGTAGTGTAGTGGAGATAATTTCCCAGATTTTTCTGCCTGTGCTGGCTTCAAAGTGTGATCCTTGATGTCATCCTCCTGAGTAGGATTACAGGCATGAGCCACCAGGACCTAGCTAAAAGTTACTTTTGTGAGATACAAAAATTTATTTATGTAAGATATAAAAAGCAACAAAACAAGTGAAACATTAGAACAAAACAAACAAATTATATAGATGACATAAAAAAGACAAACACCAAAGTCCTGAGTTAAAGCTTAAGGACCACCACAAAAGAAATAAGGAAGTGTAGAAGAAGAGAAGGAATATCCAGTGACAGTTTTAAATTAATCAATCACTGGTGGCTTACACTTGTATTAACTACATAGGGCACTAAAGTCAGAAAATACCATTTAAAGACAAGCCCAAGGAGGAAAACCCATTGGCCATTTTTCTGTGTGTGCCAGTCATGGAGTTGAATTTGTTCTACTTTACTCAACGTTGGAGTTCTATCATTCTCAGCTTATTGGTGGGATCACTACCAACTAACTGTAGATAAAGAGTATCATGGAATTTCCTTTGCAGGCTGGCTTCAAAACTGTGATCCTCAGATTTCAGCTTCCTGAGGTATTCTTTGCTTTGCATGAGACTCTTAACTCCAACGAACCACCAAAAAAATAAAGAAAAGAAAAGAAAAAAAAAAACCAGCTGGAGGTTGAGCTGTGGCTCCAATAGTAGAAATGAGACTGATTCTGGAACAGCACCCACATATTAAGATCAAGCTCGAGGATCAGTACAAACAAGAATAAAATTAATAAATGAAAAGAAAGGTGGAAGAAGAAAAGGGAGAGCCAAATCAATACTGAAGTAGCTTACACTTGTTATTGTAGTTACTCAAGGGTCATACATATGAGACTCACAGTATTCAAGGCCAGCCAATGCAGGTGAGTCCATGGACTCATCTCTAATTAGCCAACTGTAGTTTTTAAAAAATCCACAAATTGTGCTGTGGCTCACGTATTAGAGTGCTAGTATTAAAAATGTACTGGGACGGGGCTGGGAAGTTGGCTCAGTGGTAGAGTGCTGCCTTGCATTCATGAGGCCCTGGGTTCAATTCCTCAGCAACAAATAAGCAGAAAAAGCCAGATGTGGCAATGTGGAACAACTGGTAGGGCTCAAGTCTCAAGCTTAAGAGCTGAGGGACAGTGCCCAAGCCAGAGTTCAGGCCCTACTACTGGCAAAAAAAAAGTATTGGGACAATACCCAGGCTCTGATTTATAGCCCCAAGCTCAGCATATATATGGAAAAAAATAGAAATTAAAAAATGTATTGGAAAATCCAATTAAATTTTCAAAATGAGCCATGAGTTTTTGTTTCATGTGTGTAATCCTAGATATTAAGATAGATGAAGTCTGAGGGTTTGGTGTCTCATCATCAAATCACCAGCAAAACAAACAACAACAAAACAGAAGTGAAGCTGTGATTAGAGTTGTAAAGCACCAGCCTTGAGTGAGAAAGCTATAAACCAGTGTCCTGAGTGCCTCAGAAACCCAGCATCCGGATCACAAAAAATGATAAGAAAAATAGAACCGGAGGCTGGTTACTCATGCCTGTAATTCTAGAAGCTCAGGAAGCAGAAATATGGGGATCCAGTGTAAAGGAAAAACTTAGCAGGAAATCCCAGAAGACAGTTCTTTATGGAGGGTCTTGGGGCTGGAACTGTACTACTCCCAGATTTTTGGCAGTTAATTGGAGGTAAGGATCTTAGACTTTCTTGCTCAGGGTGGCTTTGAATCATGATGGTCAGACTTCAGCCTTCTTTTTTTTTTTTTGTCTTTTTCTTTTTTGGTACTGGGGATCGAACCCAGGACGTTGCACTTGCTAGGCAAGCGCTTTGCCACTGAGCTACATCCCAGCCCAAGACTTCAGCCTTCTGAAACAGGCCAGGCCTTGCATGAGTTCTAGCTCCAGGACCATCACACACAAAACAATGAAAATAATAAATGTAAGGAAGGGTAGAAGAAGAGAAGAACCAATAACCAAGGCTTCAATGAGCCAATCAGCCAATCATTGGTGGCTCATAACTGTAATTCTAGTTACTCAGGAGCCTAAAATCTGAGGATAATATTTAAAGACCACATCCGGGAAGATGGCGAAGGAGAAGCTGGAGTCTAAGTAAGCTCTCGCATAGAAAGCAGTTTTAGAGTTCCAGTGAACAGTCCTAAGGCAGAGAATTACACCAAGTGAGTCATCACAGGACAGAGAGTTTGGCCAGAGAAGGAAACCCAGGCAAGGGACACTTCTGAGCCCTTGCCAGCAGCCGTCCGGCGGCGGCAGCTGTGGTGGTGGCAGGCGAGCGCAGCAGCCATACCTGAGCAACAGAGAGTCAGGGATGAAGGAGCCAGATGCAGCAGGCGATCTGATTCTACTCAACACCAGCAAGAACCAACAAGGAGCAGATATCTTCATCCTGCAGTTCGCAGACCAGAGACGACCCAGGAACTAAGACTCGGTGTGAGTAGAACCCTGACGTCCTCACTCCTTCTCAGGGAGCAGAGGAGGGAAGGCCACCCCTCCCTCCCCAGCACCGGTGATCTCCATCTTGGATACCGACAAAGCTCTGTAGAGCTGCTAGCTCCAGTTCAGGCCTTGGAATAAAACGAGTCATTTAGCAGGTCGCAAGAACTTAACGGTGGCGTGACCTGCCAGTCTCAGCTCCACCCAGGGAAAAGTCACCCAGCTCGGGCGCCAGCCCCAGGAGTGGGTTTCTTCACTGGGTAATCAGATCCAGAGGCTGCCCCTCCCTTTAGCAGCCTTGACAATCAATTGAAATTCAGTAAACAGAAACCCTGAGAATGGCTCCAGGCTGGGCTCTGTGAGGTTTTCACAAACCAGCCCCGGAAAAGCTACCAGAACCTAGCCTCATCACTGCATCCCCCTCTTTTGTGATGCTCAAAGCAGATCTGCCTCCCAATGAACTAGCCTGGGAGGAGGATCGTCAAATCCTGTGAAAAGCAGAGCATTTTACTGCCTGTTCGACCAAACTGACTTAAGAAACCAACCAAGCCACAGGACCACAAGCAGACCAGAGACTCCAAAAAGAGGCTGGTTACGGACACAGGGGAGATACAGGATTTTTCCCACTCCTCCCCCACCAAAAAAAAAACTCAAAGAAATTTTTGGGTTTTTTTGTTTTTTGTTTCTTTGTTGTTTTTTTTTTTTCTTCTTCTTTTTTCTCTTCTTCTTCTTCTTTATTATTATTTTTTTTTTTAGTTTTTATTTTTGGTACCTTATATAAAAAATATTTTTTTCTTTTCTAAAACTTTTTTCAATCTTTAATCATTGCCTTTTTTGATAAAAAAAAAAATGTTTTCCAGAAAGTTTCTTTTCCTCTTATAATTTTTATTTTGGGGATACGGGAGTGTGTGTTTTTGCTTTCTTTTTTGGTCTTCTTTCTCGATTTTTTTCCTCTTTTTTAAATTATCTATTTGTTTTTTGTTTAGCTCTACTGAAATTCTTATCTTTTACTTCTTACTTTCTTATCCTTTTCACCTTCTCCTCTCTTTCGTTCTTCTTTATGTAACTTAATTCTTGTCCTGCACACCCTCAGATAAACCTGTAGTTGACTATTAGACCCTATCCCCCATTGTGTACACACTTAATCCACAAATTTATTACACAGGCCAAAACCTCTAAGACTTAAATTCCTTAATAGCAGTACTATCTCTTTATACCTATATAATATTTTAAGCATTTTTATTTTTAAGTTTTTCACATCTTCTTTATATCCCTCCCCTTTTCTCAATAAATTCACATTCTTATCTAAATAGATTGTTATTGATTCTACATAATTTTATTTAATTTCTACCTTTCTATTTTTTCTGGTCTCTTTTCTTTTCCTGCTCCCTTTCTTTTTTTCTTCTTTTTCTCTCTCTCTCTCTAATTTCATCCTACCCAATCTATTTCCTGCTTTGAGATTAAGACTTAGTTAACTCCCCCAGAGCCTCCCCACATCAATCTATTCCTATTTTTTTACCCACATCTCTCCCTAAACCTAATAGTTTCTGGTCTTCCAAATTCTTCTTTGCAGTTCGTAGCCCATTAACATATAGTTGTTTGATGTTGAATAGATGTATCTATTTAACTAGATTGTATCTGTAGACTATTGACTGTGCAAATTCAGACTTGGGTTGATGCTTGCCTTAAGATAGTGTTCTAGCACAAAACTGGTGCTATTGTCATCTCAAATGGGCAGAGAAAGCCGGAAAAACACAAGAAAAATGGCAAATCCGGATATCTCAATTCCCAATCTTGATAATCAGGGGTCAGAACATATAATGAATAATCCAGAGGAGAGTTCCCAAATAGCTCTACAAACACTGCTGGCAAACATGATAAATCAAGAGATTGAAAGCATACAAAGGTCTCTGTATGTGCGTGATAGGGAGAGAGAGGAGGCATTCTTAAAGTTTTTACAGAATATCATAAGATACTCAAAAGCGGATACAGGATTTGCATGAGCAGCTTCAGAATACTTAAAGAGACAGACAGGAATGGCCTGAACAGGCTGAGAACACTCTAAGAGAACTACAGGAATCCCACAAACGGGAGGAAGCTTATCAAAGAGTAATACAGGAATTGAGAGAGTACGAAGAGAATACACAGAGATCACTAAAGGCATTCATGGAATCCATTAACAAAGAGCTGAAGGATGTCAGGGACACCACAAAGGGCATGCTGAATGGAAACCAACAGAATGAATGGGAGTCCAAGGAAACCAAAACCAATCAACCAAGCGATCTGAGAATAAACACTGAAC
Source organism: Dipodomys merriami (assembly GCF_024711535.1). Lineage (NCBI taxonomy): Eukaryota > Metazoa > Chordata > Mammalia > Rodentia > Heteromyidae > Dipodomys > Dipodomys merriami. The sequence goes on along the minus strand of NW_027203052.1, from coordinate 29,663 downwards.
ATCAAATTAAGGAAGTAAAGAAGTTCATACAAGATCTAAAACAAAGCTTCAACAAAGAACTAGAAGCCATCAAAGCTGACCAATTAGAAGGAAAAGAAATAAAAAACAAAGTAGAAAGTCTTCACAGCAGATTATACCATGCAGAAGATCGAATCTCAGGGATTGAAGACAGCCTAGATATTATAGAGAAAGAACATACAAACATCCAAGACAAGTCCAAGAAATATGATAGATCTATCCAACACTTGGAAGACACCATAAAAAGGCTTAATCTAAGGATAATGGGTGTGGACCAGCACCTAGAAACAGAAGTGAATAGCCTAGGAAATATGTTTAAGAGGATCCTAGCAGAGAACTTCCCAAACATGCAAAAAGATAGGCCTATTCAGATACCAGAAGCTTTTAGAACTCCAAACAGACCAAACCAGAATAGGACATCCACCATCACATTATAATCCACACAGGATCAACTCAGACCAAGGAAAAGATCCCTAAAGCTGTCCAGGAGAAAAGATTAATCGCCTATAAAGGAAAACCAATTAGAATATCCTCAGATTTATCAGCAGAGACAATCAAAGCAAGAAGAGACTGGAACGATGTATGCAATGCCTTAAAAACAAACAACTATCAACCAAGAATACTGTACCCAGCTAAACTCTCCTTCATAACTGAAGGCCAAATAAAAACCTTCCATAGCAAAGAAAAATTGAAACAATACATCTCCACCAAACCAGCCCTACAAAAGATTCTTAAAGATGTCCTACACATAGAAAACCAACAAGACCACAATAAAGGTCAAGAAAGTGCACCCAAACTGAGAATCCATGAACCCTAGGAAGAACCCAGTTTTTGCAACCCCCAAGAAGGTGGATAACATGGCAGGAACTCCCAAATACCTCTCTGTCCTTTCTCTTAACGTTAACGGACTTAAGTCTCCAATCAAGCAACATAGACTGTCTAGTTGGATTAAAAACAAGACCCTGCTATCTGCTGCATGCAGGAGTCACATCTTGCCCATAAAAAGAAACACATTTTCAATGTTAAAGGTTCGAACAAAATCTACCAAGCAAAAGGCCCCCATAAACAGGCTGGAGTTACAATCCTAATATCAGATAAAATAGACTTCAAATTAAAACTCGTGAGAAGAGATAAGGTCGCTACATACTAATTAAGGGATCTTTCTTTCAGGAGGATATTACAATTCTAAATATCTACTCGCCAAACAAAGTAGCACCCAAATTTATCCAAGAAACACTACTTTCCCTCAAATCCCATATAACTCCAAAGACATTAATTTTTGGGGATTTTAACACACCACTCTCCCCACTAGATAGATCAACTTGGCAAAAACTCAACAGAGAAACTACAGATCTAAACAGCTGCATAGATCAACTAGATTTAACAGATATGTATAGAACATTTCACCCAGCAGCATCAGAATACACGTTTTTCTCAGCAGCACATGGAACATTTTCTAAAATAGACCACATTTTACGCCACAAAGCAAACTTGTCCAAATTCAGAAACATTGAAGTTATACCCTGCGTTCTCTCTGACCACAAGGAAAAAAAAATTAGAACTCAACATCAAAAGCCACCTAAGAAAGTCTGGTATCACATGGATCCTGAACAACACACACCTGAATCACGAGTGGGTCATGGAAGAGATTAGAAAGGAAATTCAAATGTTCATGATATTGAACAAAAATGAACACACAAATTACCAGCTCCTCTGGGACACAGCAAAAGCAGTACTCAGAGGCAAGTTTATTGCTCTGAACTCCTACATCAACAAATTGGAGAGATCTGAAACCAACAATCTAATGAAAAATCTAAACCTCCTTGAAAAAGAGAAGCAAGATAAACCCCAATCCAGTAGACAGAAAGAAATAATGAAAATTAAATCAGAATTAAATTAATTAGAATCCAAAAAAACTATAGGAAGAATCAACAAAACAAAGAGTTGGTTCTTCCAAAAAATTAACAAAATTGACAGACCCTTAGAAAATCTTATCAGAAAAAGAAGAGAACACACCCAAATAAATGAACTCAGAGACGAGAATGGAAACATCACCACGGAAACAACCAAGATTCAAAACATTTTAATGGAATACTTCTCAAAACTTTATGCTAATAAGTTTGAGAACTTGACAGAAATGGACCTTTTCCTAGAGAATATTGACATGCCAAAACTAAACCAAGATGAGCTCAACCATCTTAACAGGCCCATATCAAGCGTTGAAATAGAAACAGCAATAAGAGACCTTCCAGCTAAGAAAAGTACAGGACCAGATGGTTTTAAAACGAAATTCTACAAGGCAGATCTCACACCAATACTCCTCCAACTCTTCAATGAAATTGAAAGAGAAAGTTCACTACAGAACACATTCTATGAAGCCATCATAACCCTCATCCCAAAACCAGGCAGGGACTCATCAAAGAAAGAGAACTATAGAACCATTTCTTTGATGAACATTGATGCAAAACTTCTCAACAAAATATTTGCCAACCGATTTCAACAATTCATCCAAAAAATCATACACCATGAGCAAACAGGATTCATTTCAGGGATGCAAAGCTGGTTAATATATGCAAATCAATTAATATTATTCATCACATTAACAGGAGCAAGGGTAAGAAGCAAATGGTTATCTCAATAGATGCAGAAAAAGCATTCGACAAGATCCAACACCCCTTTAGGATGAAGGTTTGGAAAAATTAGGAATCCATGGAACATTCCTCAATGCAATAAAGGCTGTATATGACAAACCTACAGCCAGTATTATACTTAATGGTGAAAAACTAAAGCCATTTCCTCTTAAATCAGGAAGAAGACAAGGATGTCCACTCTCTCCACTTCTCTTCAATATAGTATTAGAATGCCTAGTTACAGCAATAAGACAAGATGCAGACATAAATGGGATCCAAATAGGGAAAGAAGAAATAAAACTCTCCCTCTTTGCAGACAACACGATCTTGTATTTAAAGAATCCCATAGACTCCACTCCAAAATTACTCAAGCTGATTCAAAACTTTTGCAAAGTAGCAGGGTATAAAATTAACCCCCAAAAGTCAATGGCCTTTCTGTATGCCAACAATGAGAAAAGTGTGGCTGAAATTAGGAAAGCAACCCCATTTGTAATAGCCCCACAAAAGATAAAATACGTAATAATTAACTTTACCAAAGAAGTGAAGGACTTCTATGATGAAAACTTTAAAATCTTGAAAAAGAAAATCAACACAGAACTCAAAAAATGGCAAAACCTCCCATGCTCCTGGATTGGAAAGATTAACATCGTGAAAATGTCAAGACTTCCCAAGGCTATCTACAAGTTCAACGTGATACCTATCAAAATTCCAAGCTCATCTTTCAAGGAAATAGAAGAGGCAATCCAAAAATTCATATGGAACAATAAAAGACACCGAATAGCAAAAATGCTCCTCAACAGAAAGAACATTGCTGGAGAAATATCAATATCAAATTTCAAACACTACTATAAAGCCATAGTAATCAAAACACCTTGGTATTGGCATAAGAACAGACCTCAGGACCAATGGAATAGAATTGAAAACCCAGAAATGAACCTACAGACCTATAGCCATCTTATCTTCGATAAGCTATCTAAAACAATAGAATGAAAGAAAGACAGCCTCTTCAGTAAATGGTGCTGGCAAAATTGGTTAACTACTTGGAGAAAACTAAAGCTAGATCCTTATATATCACCCTGCACCAGAATCCACTCCAAATGGATCAAAGACCTCGAAGTCAAAGCAGACACTCTGAAAACATTACAGGATGGAATAGGAGAAACACTAGGTCTCCTTGGCTCAGGCCGAAATTTTCTGAATAGAGACCCGGAAACACAACAAATCAAAGAAAAGTTGGACAAATGGGATCGCATAAAGTTGCAGAGCTTCTGCATGGCAAAGGTCATAGCTAGCAAGATCAATAGTAAGCCCACGGATTGCGAAAAGATCTTTACTAGCCATACAACGGACAAGGGTCTCATATCTAAAATATACTTGGAACTCAAAAAATTAAACCCCCCAACAACAAATCCTCAAAGAAACAACTGCCCAATAAACAAGTGGGCGAAAGAATTAAAGAGAAACTTCTCCACATGTTATACTGACATCAAATATAGTGAAAGCGGGGGTTACACTGTGGGGGAGGGACATACAAAGCAACAAAGAAATAATCTTATACATGCGTTAGAAACACATGCATGAAAGAAACGAAAACATTAAAATACATATTTAAGGGTTCATTTTCCTAACATCACATTATGTGACCTTTTCCGCTTGACTCATACCTATACTAGATATTGTAAATAAGGGAAACCATGGGATCTATGCTTCTGTGGGCCTGTCTTACTTCACTTAATATAATTTTTTTCCAAACCTTTCCATTTCCTAACAAATGGGGAAATGTCACTCTTTCTGATGGAGGCATAGAATTCCATTGTGTATATATACCACATTTTCTTGATCCATTCATCTACTGAGGGGCATCTGGGTTGATGGGGACAAACAAGTTGTTTAAGGATTCAGGTGGACCTTTTGCAACAATGAAAAGTACAAAATGTCATGTCAAAACCAGCTTTACAATGTCGGTGTGGGGGGGAGGGGGGTATAATTGGGTGGGGGGAGGGGGGTAAAATTGGGTGGGGGGAGGGGGGAGGCGGGGAAGGGAAGTGAAGGGTAAACAAAGAAGGAGGCTACAATGCTTGGTAAGAAATGTATGCATTATCCTGCCCATGTAATTGTAGCCCCTCTGTACAGTATGTTCTCAAATAAAATAAAATACAATTTAAAAAAAAAAAAAGAGAAACTTCTCTGAAGAAGAAAGAAGGATGGCCAGTAGACACATGAAGAAATGCTCAACCTACCTAGCCATAAAAGAAATGCAAATCAAAACAACATTGAGATACCACCTTACTCCAGTTAGAATGGCAAAAATCAAGCACTCTAACAACAACAGATGCTAGAGGGGATGTGGACAGAAGGGAACCTTACTTCTTTGTTGGTGGGAATGTAAACTTGTTCCACCACTTTGGAAAGCATTATGGAGGTTCCTCAAAAGACTCCACATAGAATTCCCCTATGATCTAGCAATCCCACTTTTGGGCATTTGCCCAAATGTTTACAAACAAGACCACACTAAAGCTACCATCACAACTATGTTTATTGCAGCATTATTCACCATAGCTAAGATCTGGAACCAACCCAGATGCCCCTCAGTAGATGAATGGATCAAGAAAATGTGGTATATATACACAATGGAATTCTATGCCTCCATCAGAAAGAATGACATTGCCTCATTTGTAAGGAAATGGAAAGACTTGGAAAAAATTATATTAAGCTAAGTAAGCCAGGCCCAAAGAAACATAGGCCCCATGGTTTCCCTTACTTGCAATATCTAGTATATGTATGAGTCAAGCAGAAACGGTGAGATAATGTGATGTTAGGAAAATGCACCCTTAGATATGTATTTTAATGTTTTTTTTTTCTTTCATGCATTTGTTTCTAATGCAATTATTAGATTATTTCTTTGTTGCTTTGTATGTCCCTCCCCCATCGTATAACCCATGCTTTCACTGTATTTGATGTCGGTATAATTTGTGGAGGGGAAGGGGAAAAACAAGTCGTTTAAATAAGGATACAGGTGGACCTGTTGCAACAATGAGAAGTACAAGTTGTCATGTCCACAAGGAGCTTTACAATGTCTGAGCCGGGCCGGGGGGGGGGGAGAGAAGGATTGGGACTGTGGTGGGGAGGGGGGAGGCTGGGAAGGTATGTGAAGAATAAACAAAGGAGGAGGCTGCAATGCTTGTTAAGAAATGTACTCATTATCCTGCCCATGTAATTGTAACCCCTCTGTACAGTATGTTCACAAATAAAATAAAATAATAAAAATAAAAAAGAACAACAACAGAGAAAAAAATCAAATATTGAATTCAGATACAACTCTGTATAGTCAAAAAATTAACAGTAAATCACTGTTCTAAATGGATCATAATATTAGTAAAGCTATATAAAACACTGAAAAAATATTTTAAGACCAGACCAATTAGGGAAGTCCTTAAGACGTGTGTGTGTGTGTGTGTGTGTGTGTGTGCATGTGTGTGTGTGTGTGTGTGTGTGCATGTGTGTGTATATCTGTGTGCAAGTCCTGTTGCTTGAACTTGTACTGTTTGTCTCAAGGCTCTACTATTCTCAGTTTTTTAGTGGTTATAATTGGAGATATCAATGACTTTCCTGCCTAGGCTGGTACAAACTATGATCCTCAGATTTCAGCCTCATGAATCTGTACTGGCTCTACTCATTTCTAATTAACCACCAAAACAGAAAAAAAAAAAACCCTGAATTGAGCTATGGTCAACTGACAGAACTGGGAAATAGTATCTGGTACAGCACTCAGACCCTGAGTTCAAGGCACAGGACAAAGAGAAGGAAAAAAAGAAAAGGAGGATAGAAGTACAAAACCTCTATCTGTGATAGAGGTTCAAATTAATCAAAGATTGGTTGCTCACGCATGTTATACGAGGTACTCAGGAAGATGAAATCTAAGGATCACAGTTCAAGACCAGCCAAGTCAGGAGAGTCCATGAGACTAATCTATCTAATTTGCCACCAAAAATAAGCTACAAGTTGTACTTTGGCTTATGCGGTTGAGTGGTAGTCTTAAACAGAAAACCTGGAACAGCACCTAAGACCTAAGTTGAAATCCTAGACACATATTTCAAAAAACCAAACAAACTCAAACTAAAAATGAAGGGAAAAGAGAAAGCCAGTTTCAAAATGATCATGGGTTTTGGTTCATATTTGTATTCCTATCTATTCAAGGTTCAAAGCTAGACTTGGCAAGAAACTACATGACACTCTTATACCCAACTACCCAGTGTAGATATCATTGTAGTTGTAAAACACTGTATTTGTTTAAAAAGCTAAAAAACAAACTTGTTTGTTGACCCAGAGATCAATTCCTGGTACTTAAAAATGTGTCGGAGAAGAGAAGAAAGTCAATTGTAAATTGAAGCATAAGCCTGGTGTTTGTTGATCATGGCTGTAGTCCTACTCAGGAGACAGAAATCTCAGGATCAACTTTCAAGGCCAGGTCAAGAAGCGAAGTGCAGGAGACTTTGTGTGTATATGTGTGTATGTTTGTGTGTTTGTGTGTTGGTATCTATGATGTTTTGTTTGTGTACCATACTTTGCTAGTGCCCTAGCATTCCCAGATTTTGGGTGGTGAATTGGAGATAAGAGTGTCATCGATTTCCTGCCCTGGCTGGCTTTGAAACATGGTCCTCAGATTTCAGCCACCTGATTCAGCTGGAATTTGATCTATGGCTTAAGTGGCAGAACTGGGCAAATATTTTCTGGGACTCCACCTAAACCCTGAGTTCAAGCCCCAGGACATGCAGAGAAGAGATAAAGAAGAGTAGAAGTAACCAAGGAAGAGTGAGTGACAAAGTCTTAAATGAATCAAGCATTGTTGGCTCATACATGTTCTACTAGCTATTCAAGTGGCTGAAATCTGAGGATGATGTTTTATGTCCAGACCTGACAGGAGAGTCCATGAAAATCTTGTCTGTAACTAATCACCCCCCCAAAAAAGGGCCAACAAGTAATAGTGTGTCTCATGTAATAGAGGATAGCCTTGAATAAAAACTTCTGGGACAGAGTATGAACCCCAATTTGTAGACCCAGTAACAGCACACACATGCAAAAAAAGTAAACAACAGTAGATAGTGGCAAGCACTTATTAAAGTTTTAAAATGACACAAGGGTTGATGGTCCTGTGTATAATCCTAACTACACAAGAGGCTGACATCTGAGGATGTGGTATCAAGTCAACCTGCTCATAAACCTGCTTGAGATGCTTATCCAAGCTACCTAGCACAAAGCCCTGAGCTGAAGCTGAGGTGGTAAAGTAGCAGCCTTTATTTAAAAAGCTAAGAAACAGTCCTCAGAGCCTGAGGTCAAGCTGCAGGACCACTAAAAACTACAAATAAAAGCAAATAAATAAAAAGGACAATGGAAGAAGAGAGACTGAAATCTGAGGATTAGTGTTCAAAGCTAACACAATCAAGAAAATCCATGAGACTTTGTGTGTGTGCATCTCTGTGCCATCCTGAGGCTTTTGTGTGCTATCCTTGAACTTGTGCTGGTTTGTTCAAGGATAGAGCTCTCCACTCCCAGCTATTCAGTGGTTAATTGGACGTCATAGTCTCATGGACTTTCCTTCCCAGGCTAGCTTGATTTATGCTAGGCTTTGTCTCAGTCTCTTATCTCCAATTAATTGTCAAAAAGAAAGAAAAAATCCTGGGAATTGAGTTATGGCTCAAGTGGCAGAATTGGGTACTCACTTTCTGGGACAGCAACCTGGCACTGAGTTCAAGTCCCAGGACAATCACAGAAGAATTAAAAGGAGGGTAGAAGTGCAGAAGGAAGATCCAATGACAGAGGTCTAAATAAATCAAGCATTGGTAGCTCACTGGTGTTCTATCAGCTACACAGGAGTATGAAAGCTTAGGATCACAGTTGAAGGCTAGCCCAGGTAGGAGAATCCCTGAGACTCTTATATCTCATTTGTCACCAAAATATGCCACTAGCTGTGCTCTGGCACATGTGGTAGAGTGCTAGTCTTAAACAGAAAGCTCTGGGACAGCACACAGACCCTAGTGCTGATGCCCTAGCACATAACTTACAAAAAAAGAAAAAAAGCACAAATTACAAAAGATGTGAGAACAAGAAAATTACAGTTTCAAAATGAGCCATGCGTTATTGATTTATGTGTGTATTCCTAGCTACTCAGAAAGATGACATATGAGGTTCATAGGTAAAAGCCAGCCTGGACAGGAAAGTGATTGAAATTCTTTTCTCCAACTACCCAGTAAAAGCTGGAAATGAAGGTGTTTTGTAGTTGTAAAGTACTGACATTTCTTTAAAAAACTGGGAAACTGTTCCCTGGTCCATAATTCAGCCCAAAGTAGACCAAAAACAAAACTGAAAGAAGAGAAGAAATGACCATTAGAGATTTAAAAATAAGCCTGGGGCTGGTGGTTCTTGCTTATTATTATAGCTATTCAGGGAGCTGAAGTCTGAAGATACATTTTAAGACCAGCACAAACAGGAAAGTCCATGGGCCTTTTCTTACTGTGTGTGCCAACCTGGGGCTTGAATTTGAGTAGTTAGTTGATGGAAATAGCCTTATGGACTTTCTTGTCCAGGACAGCTTCAACTTCAATACTCAGATTTCAGCCTCCTGTGTCTTGCTGGGCTTTATATGAGACATCTCCAATTAACCACCAAAAGGAAGAAAAATAAAACCTGGTGATTGAGCTGTGGTTCAATGGTAGAAATGAGAAAATAATTTCTGGGACAGCACCCAGATCTTGATATTAACTTCAGGACCAACATACACACAAACAATAAAATAAATAAATGTAGAGAAGTTAGGAGAAGAAAGGGCCAATTTCAGAGTTTAAAATGAGCCAAGCATAGGTGGCACACATCTGTGATGGTAGCCACTCAGGAGGCTCAAATCTGAGGATCACAGTTGGATGCCAGCACAGATAGAATTCATTGACTCAAATCTAAGTAGCTATTTGAAACAAAACAAAAACTAATAGCCACAAATTATGCTGTGGTTCATGTCTTAGTGTGCTAGTCTTGAATAAAAACTTCTGGGACTGCAACTGGGCTGATTTTTAGACCCAGAACCAGCATACATAAGAAAATAAAAATACAAATAAAAAGGTGAAAGAATGGCTGGAATGTGGCTTATTGACAGAGTGTTTGCCTGCCATGTTTGAATCCCTGGGTTTGTATCCTCATTACCTCATAAATAAAAAAGGCTGGAAGTGGCACAATGGCTCAAGTAGTAGAGTTCTCACCTTGAGTAACAGAAGTTCAGGGACAGTGCCCAAGCCTGAATTCAACCCCCAGGATTAGGAAAAAGAAGAATTGTGTGAGAAAATCCAATTAAATTTTCAAAATGATCCATGCATGAATGTTTGGTCGGTATGTGTAATCCTATTTACTCACAAGAATGAAATCTGAAGTTTGTTGTTCATAGCCAGCCTGGAGAGGGAAGTTCATAAGTCTCCAACTAACCAGCAAAAAACTTCAGAAATGAAGCTGTGGTTGTAGTTGTAAAGCACCAGCATTGAATGAATAACTTATTGAAACAGTGCCCTGGCTCAGAGATCCTGCCTCAGGATCACAATAAGAAAATTAAATGCTTGGAAGGAGAGAACCTAGGACTGTTGGCTCCTGTCTGTAATTCTAGAAATGCAGGATACTGAAATATCAGATCCTATGTAAAGTCAAACCTAATCAAGAAATTCCAGGAGACTGTTTTGTTGTGGTGGCCACACTGGGGATAGGTTTTTGTTGATTTAAGCGAGATAAGAGTTTTATGGACTTTCCTGATCAGGCTGCTTTCAAACCATGATGGACAGATTTCAGTCTCCTGAATCTGGCCTAGCTCTACATGATTCTTTTCTCTCCAATTAACCCCCCCCCCAAGCCAAATCTTATGGTTGGTCCCATGTGTGCCCTGAGACAACATCTGAGCTTCAATTTCTACTACCAGGACAAGTAAAATTGGAAAAAGAAAAAGAAAAAAATGTGGAAATAAGCACATATTAAAGTTTTAAAATGATCCAAATGTTGATATTCATGTATGTAAGACTTACTATACAAGAGGCTGACAACTGAGCATTGCAGGGTCAAGTCAGCCTAGGAAGGAACGTGCTTGAGATTCTTATCTCTAGCTACACGGCACAAAGTCTTGAGCTGTGGCTGAGGTGGTAAAGCACCAGCCTTGAGTTTAAAAGCTAACATATAGGCCTTCGAATCAGAGGTCAAGGCACAGGACAAATAAAATTTTCAAAGGAGAGAGGATGAAGTGAGGCTGAAATCTGAGAAGCATGGGTCAAAGCTAGCCCATTCAAGAAAGTCATGAAGCTTTCTCTCTAGGTGCATCTGTGTGCTATCTTGTGGCTTGAACTTATGTTGTATAGTTGAAGGATAGAGCTCTACCACTCCCAGCTTTTCAATGATTAATTGGAGCTAAGAGTCTCATATGGGCTTTCTTGCTCTGCCTGGCTTTGAACCATGATCCTCAGAATGCAGCCAACTGATTCATGCTAGGCTTTGCATTAAACTCATCTCCTATTAACTACCAAGAATTGAAAAAAAACCTGAAGTTGAACTGTGACCCAAGATGCAAACTGGGCAATGACTTTCTAGTTCAGCACCTAGGCCTTTACTTCAAGCACGAAGACAAAACACGTATAGCCACAAGTTATACTTTGGCTCATGTGGTAAGCCACTAGTCTTGAGGAAAATCTCTGGTATTGTATCAGGCCCTGATTTGTAGTCCCAGGACTAGCACATATACAAAAATAAAAAAAAAACATGGAAAAATTTAACAATAAAAAGTGAAAAAAGTACTAATATTTTTAAATGACCAATGGGTTTGTGCTTCATGTGTATAATCGGAGCACCTGAGGAAGCTGAAATCTGAGGATCATGATTTGAAGCCAGACTACTCAGAAAAGTACATTTGAAACTTATGTCCAATAAACCAAAATAAACTAGAAGTAGAGCTATGTTTGAAGTTGTAAAACATCATCCTTGAGTCAAAAAGCTAAGAAACAGAAGGGCACTGCTGGCTCTAGTCTGTAATCCTACTACTCATTGGGCTGAGATATGAAGATCACGGTTCAAAGCCAGCCTGATCAGGAAAGTTCATGAGACTCTAATCTCCAATTAAACACCAGAAAATCTGAAGTGGCTCTGTGGGTGAACTGGTAGAGCATTTGCCTTAAGCTGAAGAGCACAAAGACAGCCCCCAGGCCGAGGAAAAAAAACCCTACCCTCCTTCAAAATAACTAAGAAACAGCAATGTCCCCAAAGATCAGGTCTACTGGACAAAATAATAAAGTATTGAGGTTGAAGGCAAGAAAGAGATGGTTAAAAATATTAAAATAAGCCCGGTACCAGTGGCTCACGCCTGTAATCCTAGCTACTCAGGAAACTGATATTTGAGGATCAGAGTTCCAAGCCACCCTGGTCAGGAAGGTCCCTAAGACTCATCTCCGATAAACCACCAGAAAACTGGAAGTGGTTCTATGACTCAAATGGTAGATTGCTTGCCTTGAGCTGAAGAGCACAGGGACAGCACCTAAGTCCAGAGTTCAAGCCCAAAGAATGACCAAAAGAAAATTAAAATAAGTCAGCAGTTGGTTGCTCATGCCTGTAAATCCTAAATCCCAAAGAGGCTGAAATCTAAGGGGTGCAGTTCAAAGCCGCCCAAGCAAGAAAGTCCATGAGACTTGTTTGTGTAATTACCAGTACTAGGGCTTGAACTTGCCCTGTTTAACTCAAGGCTAGAGCTCTACTACCTACTGCTTTTTCGTGACTAATTGGAGATAAGATCTCAGACTTTGCTGCTCAAACTGGCTTCAAACCAAGATCCTCAGATTTTAGCCTCCTTAGTTGTGCTGGGCTTTGCAAGAGACTTTTCAAAAGAATGAATCTGGAAGTAGAGCTCTGGTTCAATTTGCAGAACTGATAAAAATCTCTGAGACAGTGGTCACTCCGTACATGCAGAAAAAAATGACGAAAGCTTGTTTGTTTGGTTTTTTTTTTAGTGAGGCAAAGGAGAACATAGTAAAAAGTTTCAAAATGACATACTGAGAGTAAGGGAAAAAGAAATATTTTTTTAATCATGTAAATATTAAATACAAGCTGACATGACCAAAATATAATGTGATCAAAACTTATCTCTCTCTTATCTCTCACTTTTAATTGCTTACAAATAATTGTCCCTCCAGTTTCAGCAGATACCACGGTCATTTAGACATGACCTCTCTATGCAGCCTTGAATGTGTAAGGATTTTCCTGCTTTAGACTCGAGTTAAAACTGCAAGCACTGCTTTCATTTTAATATACGAAGTTTCCTTTAAAACTCAAAATTACTATTCAAATAAAGGATTTTCTGTAATGCATGACTAGACATCAGAGATCCACCAGAGATCCTCTCAGGAATACAATCAAAACAGTAGAAAAAGAAAGAAAATTTAGCATTTTTCTGGATGTGCTGGGGGTTGAATGCAGGGCCTCATGCTTGCTAGGGAGGTAGAAAATTCAGTGACATTAATTATATCCACACTGCTTTGTAACCATTACCTCTATTTGTGAGCTATCTTTTTGATACTGATGGAATCCACACAATCCTTGAGTAATATCACCCCAATGACCTGCCCCAGAAATTTTAATCTTCCAGTTTCTCTTATGAAATGGTTTAGCCAATATGTTTCACATAAATAGTAGATTATTTTTGGTGTCCATTCGTGACAGACATATATTAAATTGCCGCCTTTCTGTGGATAAGTCATAATCCATTTATGCATACCTCATATTTTATAAACCTGTTCATCTAATAGACACTCCAGGTAATTCCAAATTATGACTATTGTAAACGTTGGAATTTGAGCTATTAGTTTTTTTCTTTTCAGTTCTTTTTATTATGCAATGGGCAATGAAATTGCTGGGTAATGTGGTAATGCTATGTTTTATTAGAAGAATGTGTCAAATTCTACCATAATTGTTATATCACTTTTCATCACCACAGAAATGTAAAAATGGTCAATAAAATGTACCATAGTATTTCAAATCTTCCACAGCTTTTTACTTGTTTTTATTTAGGTCATGCAGGCCTGGAACTATGAAGCATTGTCTAGAGCTGAAGTGAGAACAGTACCAAACTCCACTCCCCCAGCCTCCAAAAACATTTAATCTGGGAGTCATTTTTTTCTAGAGATAAATTTTAGTGATTATTTACATTTTTACTCTTAAAATAAGGTTTTGAATTTTAAAATGATTTATATAAATGTAACACCTCTATGTACTTCTTTTTAATAAGAAGAAAAATTATATTTACAAAAATTATAAAAGGAAAAAAAAATATTCCCAGCAGGAAAATACATTACAATTACAGTCTGATTCTGACCCAAGCAAAATAATACAATAAGAGGTCATCTAAAGTAAAATGAAGAACAAGGGCTGGGGGTAGGGTTCAAGGGGTAGAGCATTGCTTGCCCAGCACAAGCCTCTGAATCAAAACCACAGTACTGCCAAGGAATAAAATAAAGTGTTAAAACTTAAGGAAACATGCAGATAATAGTATGATGGATAACATAGATGTACACACCTGTAATCCCAATAATTGGGAGACAAGGCAGGAGAATTATGAAGTTAACATCAGACTTGGCTACATAATGAGAGTGCATAGAATAAAATAAATCAAACTATATTTTTAAAGACTATGAAGTATTTCAAGTGTAATTCAAGTAGTATTGTATATAAAAGGAACTGATAAAATGCACAAAAATTACATGCTTTGATAACTACAACGTTCAGTTACACTGCAGTACAAGGTGCCCCTTGGCTGGAATCCCTCCTGAGGAAACCTGCTGGAATCCCTCCTGAGGGAACCTAAGGCAGTTGATTCACCTGTCTTCTTGGATGGACTGAGGGTGTTTCTGGGCAAAGTGTTTTGATCTCCATTCTTGAATCCCACTTACAACTTTTTTTTAGTAGACCACCTACAAATCTCTCCCATCTCAATAACAGGGTCTTCTGGGTTTCAAGTGAAGTTATCTTTGATATATCTTAGGGCTCTCCTCCCCTTTGTCTAGAAATGCTCTGTTCCTGGACCCACATTCAGTAGCTTGTTCTAAGAAGAGTGGTAGCTATTTTGCTAGCCACCTCTATCCACTGCCATTTCCTGCTCAAATTAGTATTTGGTATCAGTTTGTGTCTACTCAGAAGTTAGAGCCAGGCTGGGCTTGCATTGAACCATAATCCTCAGATCTCACCACCCTGAATAGCTAGGATTACAGGTGTGAGCCACTGGCACCCAGCCATCATTTCTTTCTTCCAGGAAAATGTAGCAGGGTGGAATAGCACAGCAGTACATATATTCAATAGCAACTGCCCCAGGGTGAACCAGATGCTCAGACCAAACCAATGACCTTGATATCGTCTTTGGTATCCAACAAGATGTTGTTGGACTTAAGGTGTCAGAGTGTGATTCTGTTCTAGTGTGAACAGTACTTACAATTTGTGTGAAGAGCCTCTTGGTTTCATCCTCATATAGGAGGCAGGATTTTCAGACCCACCCCAGGAGGTATCCATTACTGGCAAGTTCCATGATGTGATACACATACTCTTCCTTCTCCATCACCTGGTACAATCTCATGATGTTTGAGCCATATCGTCTTAAAAATGTCCACCTCATTCTTTAACTGATGACTAGAGAACTCTCCCTTCAGGAGTATTTTAACTGCCACTTCCATGTGTGTGAGGCGAGGATGGGCCAGCTTCACTTGTCCATTGGTACCATGGTCGATGAATTCTTTCATCTGGCATTGTTTGATGATCTCCTCCTTCAAGGATCTGGAGGATGATTCTTTTTATTCTTCCATCCTTCTGCTATGATGGCAGGTAGCAAGTCTACCTAAAATTAACTAAATAAAATAATGGAAAACCCAGAAAAAGTAAAAAGAAATACCAAAATCAAAACGACAACTCACCCCCCAACCAAAAAAATAATGAATTTAGCTTTGAGACAATCAAGTGGGTCACCAATCAAGAGCTCCTAAAGGTGTTAACTGACATAGGTTGGAGCACGGTGGCTTCCTATATACCCTGCATGACCTCTCAAAATGGAGCTATCACAGCCGGGCATAGTGACATCATAGAGGAAATGGACCAATCAGAGTCTGGGCCAGTGAGGTCAGAGAAAAATTGGACCAATCATAGCTTTCCAGCATTGCTACTCTAGCTCATAGGCTTCAAAGACTGTTGCTAAGGAATCCATGTGGGCTTGAGCTTGCTCTGGTCATTATTATGCCATTCCTGAAACCACTAGGACAGTGGTCAAAGTCCTCTGACCTTATAGAACACTCCTGAATCTCATAAATTGCTTCTGTGGAGACACTAATCAATAGCCTCCATTCTTGATGCTCACCTTATCCTACATCTTGTTCCAGCAATGAAATGGCAAAAAGGCCTCTGTCCTTCTCAAGTACTGCTGTCCTACAACTTGCTCCTGAGGGGACAAGGTCCAGACTGGCTTTGAGCCACAATACTCACAATTCACCTTCCTGAGTAGTTAGGATTATATGCCTGAGCCATCGTTAGGTACTTAGCTCATCTCTCACATTTGGAGGAAGTATATATATTTGTTAGAAAGGTTGGCATTAGATATGTCCTTTTAGCACCTTAAATTTGTTGCCCTTGCTGTCTAATAGTTAATTTAGTGTCTGATGACAAATTTGTCATAATATCATTCAAGATCACTTGTGTGTGATGAGTTTTGTCTCTGTGCTTAGGGAGGGTTTCTGTCTTTGACTGTTTTATTAGAATGTGTCTTAGTGTGGAACTGTGTAATTATGTTAATTGACTTCTTTAAGCTGCTAGATTCCTGCATAGAAGGGTTCATGCTTTCAGTCAAATTTGGGAAGGTTTTGGTTATTATTCCTTCAAATACTATGTATTTTTTCTCCGTCTATGTTATACATATACACATTATACATACAATACATATTCACGTTGTATATGTGTTTTCACCATTTATGTTAGGTTTTTAAAAAGATGTAGACGAGTAAGAACAGCAGCACACACGTGGTATTCAGGTAAGGAGTAGTTTTATTCATCGTTCCGGCTGGCACCAGGCCATCTTGGTCCTCCACGCAGTGGGGAAAGGCCTGGGAAAGAGAGCTGGGAGAGCTGGGAAAGAGAAAGAGCTGGGAAAGAGAGAGATATGAGAAAAAGAGGAGAGCTGAGAAAAAGAAGAGAAGGAAAGAGTTGAGAAAGAGCTAGAAAAGAGCAGAGAGAGAGCTAGAAAAGAGAAGGGAGCTGGGAACGAGAAGAGAAGGAAATAGCTGAGAAAGATCTAGAAAAGAGCAGAGTCACGTTGTATATGTGAATATACATATATAAACCTATATGTATATATTCTATATACAACATTTATATACATATGTTTTTCACATAACTTCCTCTTTTGTGATTGTTCATGGTAGGAAGTCTAGATTGATCCCAGCTACTCCATCAGAGTTAGAGTTAGCAGTTTTCCATTTTATTTTTTGGTGAAAATATGCATTTCTCGACGAGGATATTTAAAACGGTACAAATCAGAGCTAGCCTAGAGTCTCTCTCTCTCTCTCTCTCTCTCTCTCTCTCTCTCTCTCTCTCTCTCTCTCTCTCTCTCTCTCTCTCTCTCTCTCTCTCTCTCTCTCTCTCTCTCACTCATTCTCTCTTTCTCTTTTTCTCATATCCTGCCTGTCAGGTCTCTGAGCACAGGACCATGGATTAACAAGTTCTTCTAGTGTGTTATGTAATCTTCTAGTGTGCGCACTGTCATGTTGTGCTTCAAAGGCCACTACACCTGCACCTGGAAGAGGAGCTGCTCCAAAGTCAACCTGCATAGGTGTGCCTGACTCTTTACGTCAGAGCCCCCATAGCTACTTCAGTGGACTTAGTAGATGCCCATGTGTCAGGACTGCTGACTGCTGACTGTGGACAACTCAAGCACAGCCCTTTTTTTTTTTTTTTTTTTTTTTTTACCAAAGTCAGAGGTCTGCGTTGGATCCTGGGGGCACTGCCCTGTTGGTGACTGTGCTAGTAGCAAGGCTGTGGACTGCAGAAGCCTCACTGTGGCCTGACTTCTGGGGCACAACATATGCCAAAGGCTTCTCTGGGCTCTATTCAGAATACATGGGCAAGTTCAGGAAGCAGAAGCTGAGCTCAGGGAGCCCCTCAACACAGGGTGGGCAATGGACCTTGAAGGGACAGGCCTGTCCAGGTTGGCAGGGGGACAGGTGATAAGCCTATATTAGTAGTTTGCCAGCTTCCAACTGAAAAGTTAGACTTACTTGCTACCCAGAAATATCCTCCTAAAACTGGATGCACCAGAGTGTCCCATGCTGGTGAGGGGCAAAATCCCAAAGACCAAAGTAGACAGACCAGGAGCATTTGGTGCTCTTGCTGGGCAATTCAATGCTGTCACTGGCAGGAGGAGCTGTGGGGTTCCCTAACATTGCAGGTCCAGGGAAGCCTGAGCTCAAGCAGACACCAGAAATTGGGCAGCTGCACACTAGACAGGCTGGAAGGTGAAACCTTGCTGGATAGCTTTGCAGAGTCTGCAACTTAGGCCACCTGAAGGCACAAGAATCTGCCTATCATCTACTCAACAAAGAACTTGGGTACAGCTGCTTTCCCAACTTGGAAATGAGTGATCAGCTTACTAGAGGATGCTGTGATCAGTTTGGGTCTGGGAGGAGTGGCAGGCCTGCTGCTAAAGGGAGCAGATGCTCCTTCGAAGGTTTCTTGGGGACAGGGAGCCCTTGGAAATGGGCTCATGGGAAGGTTGCTGTGTCTTCCCCAAAGAGAACACCTCCAGGTTGTTTGACTCTTTGCTTGGGTAGGGAGTCGCCCCTTGGGGACAGTAATATTAGGAGACAGTGTTCATGAGATTATCCTCAAATTAAAGAAACCCCTGAGGATGCAAAAGTGTAAGGATTGCTGAACTGCCTATAGCAGGTGGAGGTGAGGCCATGGCTGCTTCTGTCTTGAAGGACCATGAGGCTTTGTCACCAGAGGACAAGTGAGTGGATGCTGGCATGAAGCCTGATAATTTTAGGAAAATTATCAGAGAGCCCTACTTGACTTGCATGTCACTCAGCAGGCCTAAAACTGGGTGGAGAGTTTGGGCTGTAAAGCTGGGCATCACCGTTTGATCTTTTTGAAGGGCGGAGGAAAACTTCTGGCAGGTGTTGGAAATTTATGAGGTCTGAATACATTATGTAATTCGGTGTGGTCCTCTGAACTTCATCCTTGGGCTGTTATAGGGCTGAGCCCTCCCTCCCTGCTGTCCTAGTGCTCTCAGGATGTGGACTGGTGTCTGGTGGGTAGAAAAGGGCAGTGTGTTTACCCCCTGAGACTCACTGTGAAGGACTATTGTTGGTAGAGAGGATTGTGTCATTAGGAGGTCAGTGTGTTCTTTGAGTAAGGAAATCTACACACCTCAGAGCACATCTTGGCTATTTCTCTGAACATTTGTTTTCTTTGGAGTACTAGTCTCTGAAAGGCCTAGGAGTTCTAAGGCTCCAGAGGCTTTCTTGATTTCCAAACATATCAAGGGCTTGTTCTTTCTGATCTTAAACAGCTCTAACTTCCTCCCTTAGTCATGTTTTACTGAGTCTTTTGGCTCTGGCATAAATGAGAAAACACAGGCAGGGCTGTCTTGTTGCTAAGGAAAAGCAGACAGGGCTGTCTTGTTACATAGTTTCATTTTATTCTCCAATGTTGGTAAATAAAGTCATCAGATTGGACTTCAGTAGCTACCCAAGATCATTGCTCCATCCCTTTTCTCTACTCTTACCATACTGCCTTTGCATTTAAATTTATTTTCATTTTCAATTTTTGGATTGGTGATTGAATCTAGGGCTTCAATAAGCTGAGCATAGTGATGTGAACCTATAAGCTTAGCTTTTGGGGTGGCTGAGACTGCAAAAATTCTATTTTCAGGTCAACCTAGGCAGAATTCTGTGAGACCTCATCTGAACAGAAGAAGCTGTGCACAGTGGTGAGCACCTCTCATCCCAGCAGTGATGGGAGAGGAAAGTTGCACACCTGAGCAGGAAATGAGACACTGTCTCAAAAACAAAGCAAAAATTATACAGCTCTGTCTCAATATTAGAGTGTGAATCTGGAAAACATGAGGCCCTGAGTTCAAACCACAGTACCATAAAAGGAAGAGAATCAGTTATGTCTGGAAAGCTTATTAAAACTAGTCTTTTTTAAAAATAAGTTTTTTATTGTGAAAATACTGTACAGAAAGGTTACAATTACATGGGAAAGATAATGAGTACATTTCTTATCAAGCATTGTAGCCTCCTCCTTTGTTTCCCCTTCCCATGCCTTCCCATCCTCCCCTGCCCCCACCCAATTCTCCTTCCCCCTTCTCCCTCCCTCCCCAAAGTGGTAAAGTTCATTTTTGACATAACGAATTGTACATTTCAATATTGCAATGGGCCACCTGTATCCCTATTTAAACAATTTGTTTTTTCCCTTCCCCTCCACAAATTATACCAACATCAAATACAGTGAAAGGAAGGGTTATACCATGGGGGAGGGACATACAAAGCAACAAAGAAAAAATCTTATGAATGTGTTAGAAACAATTGCATGAAAGAAAGAAAACATTTTAATACATATCATAAGGTTCATTTCCCTAACATCAAGTTATCTGACCTTTTCTGCTTGACTCAGACATATACTAGTTATTGCAAATAAGGGAAACCATGGGACCTATGTTTCTTTGGTCCTGGCTTACTTCATAGCTAAGATATGGAACCAACCCAGATGCTCCTCAGTAAATGAATGGGTCAAGAAAATGTGGTATATATACACAATGTAATTCTATGCCTCTATCAGAAAGAATGACATTGCCCATTTGTTAGGAAATGGAAAGACTTGGAAAAATTATATTAAGTGAAAAGTAGTCTTTTCTTAAAAAATGTGTTTCCATATTCGGGTTTGAACTCTGGGCATTGGCATTTTACCTTAGCGAAAATTTTCACATCAGAGTGAACTTTGTTTTTTTGGGATACACGTTGACTCAGTGTAACAATAAGTTGTACAAAACACTAAGTTGAAAATAAACTTTACAACTTTGATGGGGGTGTGAGGGGGGTGGGTAGTTTTGTAGAGGTGGGAGGGAAGGGATTGTAGTGGGAAAACAAAGGAGGAGGCAACAATGATCAATAGGAAATGTACTCAGTACCTTGCTCATATAACTGTAACCCCTCTGTCCAGCATTTTTACAATAAAAAACGTACAAAAAAGAGACTAATCTTAGATGATTGAGCCACAGTTCCACTTCTAGTTTTCGTGTTTGTGTGTGTGTGTGTGTTTGTTTGTGTGTGTGTGTGTGTGTGTGTGTGTGTGTGTGTGTGTGTGTGTGTGTGTGTGTGTGTGTGTCTGCCAGTATTCGTTTTTTGAAATCCAGGACTGGGCCCTGGGCACTGTCTTTCAGCTCTTTTGTTCAAGGGTAATATTGTACCACTTGGCCCACCACTCTCCTACTGACTTTTTGTGGTGAATGTGATAAAAGTTTTGTGGACTGTTCTTGCCCCAGCAAGCTTTGAACCAAGATCCTCTGCTCTCAAACTCGTGAATGGCTATAGTTATGGGTGTGAATCAGCAGTATATGGTAGAAATGTTCTTAAGCAGAACTAATGTGGATGTGCTGGCCTTCTGCAATTTGGTGGTGTGCTATTTTTTTAGAAATGAATTCCTTTACTGGAAGGCCAGAGGTTGCCCTGGAAGCTAGGAAGGCAGAGGAAATGCAATCCCCTATCTCCAGAGTTAGGACCTTTTTGCACAATGGTTGCAATACCATCGTCTTCCTTTATCAGAGCAGATATCTATGCTAGCCTGAAGGTAACATTGTTATCTTCATCAGCTTTGTCTTGGTTGCATTAAATAAGAAAATTACTTGATAACTTTCACCAAGGTTCACCAGAGAGAGGGTGGAATGAAGCTTTAAAGTGAGGCATTAGACACTACAGGAATATACCAGAAGGGGCAAGGAGAAATGAGAGTTCATAAATATAGATTTTTATTTAAACAAAATAGGAAGAAAACATGAATATATGTCAGTACTGGATAAGTGTGATAGAAGCTTTCTAATAAGCTAGCATTTAAAAGAAGTATTTTTATGATGCAGGACTGCTCATATTACCTATGTAGATTGTCTAGTCCCTTCACTGTCCTCCCAGGGGAAGACACTGTCCCTCCAGCTCTGTACAGAAGTTCAATGGATGCCTCTCAGGGACCAGATCCTATAGCCAGCAACTTTGAGGAGGGACTCACAGGAGTGTGGCCAACAAGTTGGGGGCAAGATGATGTAGATCCCGTGTCATTGTTGGCTACCGGCGTGATCTGGAGGGACACGGGTTTTGCTATCCTAGCACTGTCCCCCATGGCCTGGCCTGGCCTGTCACCACCCCAAACCCACCTAATCTTAGGCACAGGAAGAACAGTTTTGTCCTTTTGGCCACATGTTCATCTGACACATAAGGTTGGCTTCATAGAATTTCCAGAGGACAAAAGGAAGATATCTAGAAGATACATTAACTGAGGTCAGAAAGGGCAAGAATTTACTGTAGGTGTCACATTTGGTTAATAGTGGGGTCTATTGACTCCTTGATCTTTCTCCAAGTCAGGGGAGCCTCTTATTTAGGATTCTCACAATCCTCCCTTAGAAAAATAATCTACTAGAATCAGAAACAAAGAGGCAATTTAAAAAAATTATATATAATGATAATTTTTATTCTTGAATTACTAAAATGCATGCAGAATCTGTCAATCCAAGAAGCATAAAATGGCAGATGGTGTGAGCTTGACCTCTGTCCCTCTATGTGGCTCTCTTGCTCCAACCTGGGGTGACCACTGCTACTAGTTAGTTATGAATTCCAGCATATAAACTAAATGTGTGCAAAGGACAGGCAATTAAAAGGAGACTTCTTGTCCATAGCTACCTGAGGTCCCCCAAACTGCTAGCTTAGAACAAGGCCAAATTTTCATTCACACTACAGAGATTCAAACTTCTACACTCAGGTTCACAGCCCTGAGCCAAGTCTATGCTGAAACCACCTGACTGAAGGTGATAGCTCAAAAATTCACCAAAGAAGAAGTTTGCAATAGCTGGAAGTCTGCCCTCTCACTTTCCCAATAGGTCACAGCATCAGGATTGAGGACTATGGAGTTACAAGGCTTTTCAGAGATTACTAGACATTGAGGTTAACTTTTGTAATACTAAGTTTTGCTTCAGATCAAATATTGGGCCTACACAGAAGCAGCTCAAGTGGAAGTGAGGTCCACAACTTGTGTAAATGTCTCAGATCATTTGAATTTGTTTTTACTAAATTGTCATTTTTCTTATAATCCACACCTGTGGCCAAATGGGGACTTTCTTACAGCTAGCTGACAGAAGACACAACACTGGATCTAGTTTCTACCTAGTTATGCAGTCATATTCTGGAATATGGCTGTTGTAGTCTTAGATTTACAATTCCCCTTTCTTTTTTAAAAAATTATGTATGTATGTATTTATTTATCTATTTATTTTCATTGTGAGAATATCGTACAGACGAGTTACAATTACATGGGCAAGATAATGAGTACATTTCTTATCAAGCATTGTTGCCTCTTCTTTGTTTCCGCTTCCCATCCCATCCCATACTCCCTCCCCCACCCGTTCATTCATCCTTCCCCCCACCAAAGTTGTAAAGTTCATTTTTCAACATAACGACTTGTACATCTGATTATTGCAATGGGTCCACCTGTGATTTCTATATTTTGTATGCCCTACCCCACGATATAAACCATACTTTCACTGTAATTGATGTTGGTATAATTTGTGGAGGGGAATGGAAAAAACAAATCATTTAACTAGGGATACAGGTGGACCCATTACAATTCCCCTTTATATTCCCCTCTCTTTCCCCACATTCTCTGTCCTCCAGTGAACAATTCAAATGTCATTTGTTGAAAAAGAAGTTGGAAAATTGTCATAACATTAAACAGTAGTGTCCACCTTTCAAGTCTGCCAATATTGTTATCACAGCTGGAGAATAAGGAAGATAAAAAGTAAATGCACATACAGATGCATATATCGAGGGCTGGGATGTAGCTCAGTGGCAAAGCGCTTGCCTAGCAAGTGCAACGACCTGGGTTCGATCCCCAGTACCAAAAAAAAAAAAAAAGAAAAGACAGATGCATATATCGACACCCACTCCTACACCAGAGAGACACATAGATACACAGAGGCACACACAAAATATCACAGGACATATAAGCCTTGTTCTCTTAATAATTTAAATAGACAAAAATATGTGATACAGCTAGGAAATTACTAGTGTCTGTGCACACATGTCACACACACATACACACACACACACACACACACACACACACACACACACACACACACACTGCCAATCCTAGAGATTGAACATAGGATATGTGTAATGTCCCTGAGATTTTGTTTTTTTTTAATTTTTATTTTTTATTGTGAAAATATTGTACAGAGGGGTTATAATTACATAGGCAAGATAAAGAATACATTTCTTATCAAGCATTGTAGCCTCCTCCTTTGTTTCCCCTTCCCATCCCTTCCCATCCTCTCCCCGCCCCCCAACCCAACCCCCCCACCGAAGTTGTAAAGTTCATTTTCGACATAACAACTTGTACTTCTCATTGTTGCAACGGGTCCACCTGTATCCTTATTTAAATGACTTGTTTATCCCCTTCCCCTCCACAAATTATACCGACATCAAATACAGTGAAAGCAGGGATTATACTGTGGAGGAGGGACATACAATGCAAAAAAGAAATAATCTTATAAATGCATAGAAACAATCACATGAAAGAAAAAAAAAACATTTGAATACATATCTTAGGGTTCATTTCCCTAACATCACCTTATCTGACCTTTTCTGCTTGACTCAGACATATAATAGATATTGCAAATAAGGGAAACCATGGGACCTATGTTTCTTTGGGCCTGGCTTATTTCACTTAATAAAATTTTTGCAAGCTTTTCCATTTCCTAACAAATGGGGCAATGTCATTCTTTCTGATGGAGGCATAGAATTCGATTGTGTACATATACCACATTTTCTTTTTTCTTTTCCTTTTATTTTTTAATTGTGAACATTCTGTACAGAGGGGTTACAATTACATGGGCAAGATAATGTGTACATTTCTCATCAAGCATTGCAGCATCCTCCTTTGTTTACCCTTCACATCCCTTCCCAGCCTCCCCCCGCCCCCCAAAGTCCTCCCCCCCACCAAAGTTGTAAAGTTCGTTTTCATCATGACAACTTGTAATTCTCATTGTTTCAACGGGTCCACCTGTATCCTTAAACAACTTGTTTTTCCCCTTCTCTTCCACAAATTATACCGACATCAAATGTAGTGAAAGCAGAGGTTATACTGTGGGGGAGGGACATACAGAACAATGAAAGCTACCACTTTACTCATTTGCACCACAGCTCTACTTTTGCTTTTTGGTGGCCAATTGGAGATGAGAAACACATGGACTTTTCTGCCCAATTTGCCTTCAAACCACAATACTCACATCTCAGCCTCTGGACTGGTTGAACAATCTATATTCTCACTAACAGTGACAGAGTTCCCTTTTGGCCACATCCATGACATCATTGGTTCCTAATCACTTTCAAAAAAATTTTATTGGCCTTCCTTACTGGGGTGAGATGGAATTACAGTGTTGTTTTGGTGTACATTACCTTTATGTTCAGTTGTTGAAAATTTCTTCATGTATCTATTGGTCATTATTACTTCTTCTGACAAGTATCTCTTTAGGTCATTACTTCATTTAGTAATTGGGGTGTTATTTGAGGGATTCTTGGGGGCTAATTTATGTGCTCTATGTATATTTTTTCTATTAGGACCTGTCTGATGCAAGCTCATACAATTTTTCTCCAATTCCGTTGGTTTTCTATTTAGCTTGTTATGTCCTTTACCAGGCAGAAACGTTCAAGTTTCATGCAAAACCATTTATCTACTTAGAAAGTTTTGCCCTGTGTTGTAGGAGCCATGGTGTTTTCCCCTGCCACTTCTTGTAATAGTTTCATGGTTTCTGGTCTTATATTGATGGCTTGGGATATGTGGGCAGCATTAATTTGATCTGCCTACAATTCCTTGGTTCACAGAGACTGCAAAGTGGTACCCTTTCTAAGTAAGATGAAGTGGTTCCTGGTGGTTTGGAAGGAGGATGGCTTCCCAGAAGTTTGAATATGGAAATAATCGGTGTAAGCTCAGGCATTATTATTTTCATAACATATTTATTTGTAAGTACATTGAATCCTGATCAATGACACGTTTTTCCATCATCGCCCCATCCCTGAAACTCAAATCCTTCCCTTCAATTTTCCTAGTTTCATTGTATATGCATTGAAAATTATGACTTCATTCAGTTCCTCCCCATTTAAAGTTTTCTTACATATACTGTACTTTGTGCAATATGTTTATGTATATGTGCACAAAACCCTGCATGTGTTTACTTGTATATTTAAAAAGGGAACTTATCTTCCACATGTGAGAGAAAACATGCAACCTGATGTCAAAAAATATTTCCAGGTCCATCATCTTCTTTACAAATGATGTAAAATTCTAATGGATGAATTAAATTCCTCTGTGTATATATACCATATTTTCTGGATCCATTCATTTATTTGAAAGCATTTGTGCTATATCTATACCTTGACAATGAACAAAGTTATATAGGTGGCCTTACTTTATCCTGATTTGTAGTCTTTTGGGTAAATGCCCAACACTGGTAGTTCTGGGACACAGGGTAGTCCTAGTCGTTTTTTGTTTTGGTTTTTTGTTTTCTCAGTGTGGTTCAACAAGTTCACATTCCCACCAACCCTGTTTTATGTTCCTTTGCCTGAACATTTGTGACAGTATCTGTTGTGTTTTTCTTGTGTGTATTGCTAGTAATGATCATTTGAAAGTGAGATGGAATCTCAAGTGTTTTGATTTGCATTTCTTTTATGGCCAGAGAGGTTGAACATTTCTTTATATGATCATTGGCCAATTTTATGTCTTCTGAGAAGTCTCTACTTCGCTTGTTTGTCCATTTGTTAATTAGGGTGTAATTCTTTGCTAGTATAATTTACTGAGCTCTTTGTATATTCTGATATACAGCTGGTATAGATCTCTCCTTCCTTAGGCTCTTTATACCTTGCTAATGATGTCCTTTGCCATGCAGAAACTTCTTAGTTTGGCACCAACCCATTTCTTAGTTCTCTCATTGAATCCAGGCATTATTGATGGGGAGCTCCATATTCCTGTTCAGCATGAGCCTAGGTTAACATGGCTTATTCTCTTGGAACACTCCTTTCTAGATTTCAATCCTGGTGATGGACAGGTGTGGTAGCCCTCATTTTACAGGTAGAAAGGTCAAAACCTAACATTTCCCTGATTCTTTAAGCCACATGTCTAGTTAAAGACAGTCTGGAAACTAGGTTATTCTTGTATAGTCTCAAGATAGGTTATCCTAGTGACCTTCTTTCTTTACATTTCTTCCTTACCTCTGTATATCTGGTGTACAATATGATGGCTACTGACAACATGGGGCTGCTAAGCACTGTAAATTGCAGTTTGTTTTATTGGTTTTGCTATAAGAAGGAGTTGGGACACTACATACAAAACAATGGGAAGAGCTACTTTTATGTTTATTTGTTTTTCCATTCCTGGTGCTTAAATTCAGGGATTGGGCACTGTCCCTGTGGGTCTTTTCTCAAGGCTAGCCAGCACTCTACCACTAAATCCACAGCATTACTTCCAGCTTTTTCTGTTTAAGTGGCACTGAGGAATCAAACTCAGGTTTCATGAATGCTAGGCCAGCACACTACCTCTAAGCAACATTCCAAGCCCTTAGGTTATTTTTTAAATGCCAATTTTATCATGAGTTTCGCACTTTCTTGCTCACTCTGGCTTTGTTCTGTGATCCTCAGATCTCAGCTTCCTGAATAACTATGATTACAAGTATGAGCTACTGGTGCCAGGCAAATGGTGATTTTTAACCTACTTTTAATTCTCCTCATTGCTGGAAGAGCTGATTAGGTAACATGAAGAAAGGAAAAAGGCAGAGGCAAAAGAAAAAGTAATAGACACTAGAAAAGGATAGAAAAGTAGTACAAAAATTGGCAAGATGAAGTAAAGTTTGCAATTTAGTTAACAGCAGAGGAACTATGTTGTTTTTTTATTTTACAAACATACAGTGGTTACATACTGGTACATTCCATTAACAGTAGGAGAAAGAGGGGACATACAAAATGTTTGCTAAATTTAAATTTTTCTGTAAACCAAACTTATGCTAATACAATTTATTGTAAAAAAAAATACCAACAAGCCAGGTGTGGTAACATATGCATGTAATCTCAACTCTTAGGAAGCTAAATTGGGAGGACTGAAAGTTGTTATATGGTTTATACCAAAAGTATGTCTCAAAAATAAAAGAAAGGAAAAGAAAAAAGATAAAAGGGAGAATAAACCACTCCAACCAAATATATCATGGGCAATTTGTCAAAGGAAATACTTTCTTTTTTCCTTATTGTTAGGTGTCAAACCTGGAATATTGCTCATTGCAAACAAGTCCTTTACTACTTGAGTATGCCCCAAGCCTTTTTATTCACATGGTGTTTTTTAGATTGTTTGGTTGGTAGTTTTTATTTTCTTTTTTTTATTCTTTATTTTTTTTTTTTTTGCGGGCATAGCCTTCAACTTGTGATCTTCCTGTTTTCACCTCCTGAGTAGCTTGAATAGGTATATGCCACCTCACACAATGTATCTCTCATTTGACTACTGCAGAAATTTTTTAAAAGAAGAAACACTTCCTAATTAACTTCATGAACCCCATGACAAAATGAGACTCTATTTATAGTAATTATATTTGTGAAGAGAAAAGCAAAATTCCTAAACAAAAGAGAATTTGTTTCAGAAATAAAGGACCGTTTACATTTATTCCTTTTTTCCCTCTTTCCTATGTGTGTGTTTTCCTGAAGACATAACACAGCTTCACCCATGTTAATCAGGTTATTCTAACACAAAAGCTGCAACCCCCAATAACATAGTTAATATTTAGAAAACCTAATGCAATTTATCACACTGAGTAATGAAGACATCCCATATATTAATCTCAACAGATGGTAACACAAAGGCATTTAATATTTTTAATATTACTGAAAACTCTGAAACTGAAGGAAAAGAGCTTTATCTTATGTAGAATATCTATCAAACATGTACTATGTTCTTAAAAATTAGCTGAGGTATTTCTGATGCAATCCAGAGATAAATTTGTTTTCAGTGATGGAATTCGGTGACACATTGGATGTTTTAACGAAGAAGGAGGAGGAAGAGGAGGAGGAGAAGGAGCAGGAGGACAAGGAGGAGGAGGAGGTAGGAGGAGGAGGAGGAGGGAGGAGGAGGAGGAGGAGGAGGAGGAACAAGAAGAAGAAGAAGAAGAAGAAGAAGAAGAAGAAGAAGAAGAAGAAGAAGAAGAAGAGAAGAGAAGAAGAAGAAGAAGAAGAAGAAGGAAGAAGAAGAGAGGAAGAGAAGAAGAGAAGAAGGAAGAGGAAGAAGAGGAAGAAGACGAAGAGGAAGAAGAAGAAGAGAGAAGAGGAAGAGGAAGAAGAAGGAAGAGGAAGAAGAAGAAGAGGAAGAGGAAGAAGAGGAAGAGGAAGAAGACGAAGAGGAAGAAGAGGAAGAGGAAGAAGAAGAAGAGGAAGAAGAAGAAGAAGAAGAAGAAGAAGAAGAAGAAGAAGAAGAAGAAGAAGAAGAAGAAGAAGAGAAGAAGAAGAAGAAGAAGAAGAAGAAGAAGAAGAAGAAGAAGAAGAAGAAGAAGAGGAAGAAGAGAAGAAGAAGAAGAGGAAGAGAAGAAGAGAAGAAGAAGAAGAGGAAGAAGACGAAGAGGAAGAAGACGAAGAGGAAGAAGACGAAGGAAGCGGAGGAGCAGGAGGAGGAGGAGGAAAAAGAGGAGGAGGA